>NC_063347.1:32158555-32194129 GCF_021869965.1 Rhincodon typus
GATGCTGTTTGGCCTGCTGTGTTCATCCAGCTCTACACCGTGTTATCTCAGATTCTCCAGCATCGGCAGTTCCTACTATCTCTGCATAGTTTATTGCCTTCTTTTAGAATTTTTCAAGGAGGCAAGTGAGATTAGATAATGGAATTTGCTTTGAATCTTCCTCCATTCATTCACTTACTGTCTGAAATGATAGCTCAGTGATTCATTTTTAATGTTGTTACAGTCTCCACAGACATCTCAAGAAAAAAAAATCGACCTTCCAGTTAATAACTGAAAGCACAGCCCAACAAGATTCCATGCTTTTTGATGTTTACTGCAAAAAAAGACGAAAAGTACTATTGACTAAATGCTATTTATACACTCAATTCATATTTTAAAACCCAGAACATAATATTCCCCCCTTACTGAGCCTAACCAAAGCAAAACATATCACAGATATGCTTTACACTCCTTTAAGTAGAAACACAATTCTCATAGAACCAATTCAATGTGATCCTTAGCTCTTAAGGGTTTTCTTCTGCTCTTTTCCTTTCTTGGCCTGGTAACTTATAACATTAGAACCTGTTTTTCACAGTGAGGGTCATCCCCTGAAGAGTCTTCCTCTCATGTAAACTAGTTGAATCTTCTGATCTTGTTTTAATGTTGCATAAGTTTGGTCTTTCCAACCCAAACATTACCTCCTACTTGCATTCCTGCAAAGTGAACCACAGAGATTTCCAACCTCTGGCTGCTTTGACCCTTCCAGATTGTTGTCCCAGAGTATTTAGGGTTATCTTAAACCCTTGCACTCTCAAAGCCCATCTCAATGGCAATGTGATCACTTAAGCCTTATATCTAAGATTAGTGTTGATTAATTATCTTTGTGATCTCAGTTTTCTTTTATCTTGACAATAAATGAACAGTTTAAAGAACAGTTCTTTACAACTCAACATTTTTAACATTTTCTGGGACCCTGGAGAATCAATTAATTGACTATTAGCTGACAGGCTACCATTGTCTCCATCTTGCACTTTCTTTCATCTAAAACTGTCTGGGGCTCCTTGAATCTTTAGTAATCAAACTACCCAAATAATTCAGAATTTCAATCCAAATAAGTATATCCTTACTCAGAAAATGTTGGATTTTTAAATACATAGCATAATTCCTGATTAACTATATAACAGACCACAGCCTCTGACCTGTTCTTGTACCCATTGTGTTTACGTGGTGAGTCCAGTTGAGCTTCTGGTCAATGATAACCCCCAGGATGTTGATAGTGAGGAATTCAAGCATAATTGAATATCAAGGGCCGGTGGTTAGATTGTCTTTTTTGGTGTTGGTCATAGCCTGGCATTTGTGTGGCTCGAATGTAATTTGCCACTTATTAGCCCAAGGCTGGATATTGTCCAGATCTTGTTGCATTTTAACGTGGACTGCTTTGGTATCTGAGGAGTCACGAATGGTGCTGAACATTGTGCAATCATCAGCAAACATCCCCACTTCTGACCTTATGGTGGAGGGAAGGTCATTGATGAACCAACTGAAGATAGTTGGACCTAGGACACTACATCACACAGCCTCAACTACATCACCGCCAGACTACACACCCCTCAGACCCTGACCTGACACCCAAGGGACATGGCACTGTTGACCCACTCTGGACCTGTAATCTCCTATCCCCAATTCAGACTCAACTTCCCCCCCTTTCACCCACTCTGGACACAGCCCCTCTTCCCTAGTTACAGATCCAATACCACTTTCCCTACCGCTGGACCTGACACTCAAACCCCTGCTCTGGACTGGCATCCCCTTTACCCTACTGCTGGGCCTGCTCTCCCATTCAACCCCTCCTCCCGAAGTTGTTTGTCAGCATTTATTGCCCATCCCTAGTTGCCCTTGAGAAGAAGGTGGTAAGCTAATGCCACGAGAGAAATAATTCCAGGATTTTGACCCAGCAACAGTAAAGGAACGGCAATATATTTCCAAGTCAAGATGGTAAGTGGCATGTAGGAGAGTTGAAGGTGGTGGTCTTCCCCTGTATCTTCTGCCCTTGTCCTTCTGGTTGGAAATGGTCATGGGTTTGGAAGATGCTTTCTGAGTATGTTTTGCGAAATTCTGTAGTGCATGTTGTAGATAGCACACACTGCTGCTACTAAGCATCGGTGGTGGAGGGAATGGATGCTTATGGATGTAGTGCCAAGCAAGCGGGTGCTTAGTCCTGGATGGTGTCAAGCTTCTTGAGTGTTGTTGGGGCTGCGCTCATCCAGGCAAGTGGGGAGTATTCCATCACACTCCTGACTTGTGTCTTATAGATGATGGACAGGCTTTAGGGAATTAGGAGGTGAGTTACTTGCCACAGTATTCCTAGCCTCTGACCTGTTCTTATAGCCACTGTGTTTATGTGGTCAGTCCAGTTGAGCTTCTGGTCAATAATAACCCAAAGGATGTTGATAGTGGGGGATTCAAACACCATTGAATGTCAAGGGGCGGTGGTTAGATTGTCTTTTATTGGTGATAGTCATAGCCTGGCATTTGTGTGGCACAAATGTTACTTGCCACTTATTAGCGCAAGGCTGGATATTGTCCAGATCTTGTTGCATGTGAACATGGACTGCTTCAGTACCTGAGGAGTCATGAATGGTGCTGAAAATTGTGCAATCATCGGCAAACATTCCAACTTCTGTCCTTTTGATTGAGAGAAGGTCATTGATGAAGCAGCCGAAGATGGTTGGGCCTCAGACACTACCCGAAGGAACTCCTTCAGAGATGTTCTGGAGCTGAGATGACTGACCTGCAACAACCACGACCATCTTCCCATGTGTCAGATAGACTCCAAGCACTGGAGAGTTTGCCCGCTGATACTCATTGATTAATGTTTTGCTAGGGCTCCTTGATGCCACACTTGGTCAAATGCAGCCTTGATGTCAAGGGCTATCACTCACACCTCACCTCTGGAATTCAGCTCTTTTGTCCATGTTTGAACCAAGGATGTAAATGAGCTCAGGAGCTGAGTGGCCCTGGCGGAACCTCAACTGGGCATCACTGAGCAGGTTATTGCTGAGCAGGTGCTGCTTGATAGCACTGTTGATGACACCTTCTGTTATTTTACTGATGATCGAGAGTAGACTGATAGAGCGGTAAATTGGCTGGGTTGGAATTGTCCTGCTTTTCACGTACTTGGGCAATTTTACACATTGTCAGGTAGATGCCAGTGCTGTATTGACGAGAAGAGCTTGGCTAGGGGAGCAGCATGTTCTGGAGCACAAGCCTGCAGTAATATTGCCAGGAAGTTGTCAGGGTCCATAGCCTTTGCAGTATTCAATGTCTCCAACCACTTCTTGGTATCACATGGAGTGAATTGAATTGGCTTTTGACTGGTGTCTGTAATGCTGGGGACCACTGGACAAGGTTGAGATGGATCATTCACTCGGCACTTCTGGCTTTAGATTGCTGCAAAAGCTTTAGCCTTATCTTTTGTACTGATATGCTGGGCTTTTCCATCATTAAAGATGGGGATATTTGTGTAGCTTCCTCTTCCAGTGAGTTGTTTAATTGCCCACCACCATTCAATGATTGGATGTAGCAGGACTGCAGACCTTAGATCCATTGGTTGTGGGATTGCTTAGCTCTGTCTATCACTTGCTGCTTATGCTGCTTGGCATGCAAGTTGTCCTGTTTGGTGGCTTCACCAGGTTAACACCTCATAAGGTTACTGATTGTGCTGGAGTACATTTCTGCTGCTGTTGACAGTCCACAGTGCCTCATGGATGCCCAGTCTTGAGTTGCTAGATCTGTTCAAAGTCTGTCTCATTTAGCACGGTGATAGTGCCAAACAACACAATGGAGATTATCCTCAACGCGGAGGTGGAACTTCGTTTCCACAAGTATTGTATGGTTGTCACTCTAACCGATGCTATTATGGACAAATGCATCTGCAGCCAGCAGAGTGGTAAGGATGAGGTCAAGTATGTTTTTCCTTCTTGTTGGTTCCCACCACCTGCTGCAGATCTAGTTTATGTCCTTTAGGACCCAACCAGCTCAATCAGTAGTACTGCTGCCAAGCCGCTCCTGGTGGCGGATATTGAAATCCCCACCCAGAGTACATTTTGTGCCTTTGCCATTCTCAGTGCTTCCTCCAAATCTTATTCAATGTGGAGGAGTACTGATTGATCAGCCGAAGGAGGATGGTATTTGGAAATCGGCAGGTGGTTTCCTTGCCCATGTTTAACCTGAGGCCATGAGATTTCATGAGATCCAGAGTCATTGTTGAGGACTCCCAGGGCAACTCCCACCTGACTGTATACCACTGTGTCACAACTTCTACTGGGTCTGTCCTGCAGGTGGGACAGGACATATCCAGGGATGGTGATGATGGTGTCTGGGACATTGTTTGTAAGGTATAATTCCATGAACATGACTATGTCAGACTGTTGCTTGACTAGTCTGAGAGACATTTAGGCACTAGCTCCAACATGTTAATTAAAAGGACTTTGCAAGGATGACTGGGCAGTTTCTGCCATTGTTTTTTCCAGTGCCCAGGTCCAGTGCCAAGTGATCCATTTGGTTTCATTTCTTTGAGACTTTGTAACGAGTGGCTTGCTAGGCCATTTCAGAGGGCAACTTAAAGTCGGCCACACTGCTGTCTGGAGTCACATATAGGCTAGACCAGGTGAGGATGGCAGATTTCCTTCCCTGAAGGACATTGGTGAACCAGATGGGTTTTTCCAACATTTGACAATGGTTTCATGGTCATCAGTCTAGGAATAATACCACTGGGCCACTGCCTCCCCAGTTAGTAATCCTCCTGCCAGTGGGAAGCATTTTTCATTATTTTTCTGACAAAATCTTTAATAATTATGGGCATCTCACCTTACCCATCTCTATTATAAACAAAACAACTCCGTTATCACTAAATAGCTAAAATCCTTTATCCATTGTAATTCTAATAATTACTTTCCCTGAGAAATCAAAGACCTTGTCATTGTTCCTAAATGTATGGCACCCAGACTTATCACAATACTGCAACTCAGGCTGAGCTGAACCAGTTACTTATCAAGGGCTCACTGGCTACATTATGAATGCTTGAAAAATTACTGGACATATTCAAGTGACTTTGGTGCATGAGACATTGCTTGACATTACTGGCACCTTTGCACTTGGTTTCCAAATAAACGATAGTTGCAATAAGAACCGATTTTTACCCAATGTTTTGAAAAAGAAACTGTGTCTTGCCAACATACTGTCACCAAAATGAGGGAAAATGTGCAAATTGTTTTTAATGTTAGAAGTGATTAACAATTTTGTTGTCTGTAGGAATAACATTGTTATCATTTGTATCCATGATCATTGATCATTTGACGATTGATCATTTCAAGAGGTTTTGTTTGCATCTAGGCAAGTAATTGGAAACAGTATTAAGATTTAAAGATTCAGCCCAAATGGCAAATGTGTTACAAAAATATTGGAAGATTAGTAGGAAAAAGGGACAGGAATGCTTTTGTTCTTGAAGGTGGTTAATTGATGTCATTGAATGCTGGATGCACAGCTCAATTTAAGTGCAATTTAAACTTTTTGTTAATGTGTGAGCATTAATATACTTGAAAGGAAAAATACACTGTAATACTATTCACAAGTTTCTACCTTAATAGTGTTTAATGTTTTGGGAATGCAAGTGCAAGCAAGACGGATGTGAGGGATTAATTAACTGCACACGGATTAGAATTTTGGCACTGTTTAATACTACTTAAATGACCTTGAAAGTCTTTTCATAATTTCATAACGAGCACATAGAATATAATCAATTATGTGTGCAATTAAAATTATAATTTGTCTAATAAAACACTTCACTTTGGTGTTTCTCTGTGTTTTCTTTAGCATGCTCATCAAGAGTTCTGAAGATGATTAATATTAATTTGTTTTCTGAGCTGGCTCAGCTTCGGAGGCTTGCTAATTTGTTTGGACTCGCGTCATTTTAGCTTCATAAAATTTGTTAGCTATGTTGAGTCAAGTTTCCATCCCACCAGTGTCACATGATCATTAGTGGTATGTTTTTCAATAATCAGTAAGATGTTCACAGCAATGCATGCAAAGTTGCCCATTAAACAAAATATGTACTTTGTCTTTCAATGATTAGGGAATATACCAGAGTCTAAACTTTGAATGAAATGAGTTTATCGCATATTGGAATTTTTATCTAGACGGTGTGAAAGGAAATGGAAATTTCATTCTACTTTCACGGATTAGTACATTCCAGAATCTTTTACTCTGAGTTTTGACCGAATCCTGCTTCGTGCCAGTTTTACCTGGTGTTTCAGGAACCTGCATGATTTCTCCATTATAAGTTCAAATGACATTGGAGTCTGAATTAAGTCACAGGCAACTCAACAATCTGAAAATACAGCTGAAAAATTGGCAGGGGACTGTTGCTGTTTTAACCTGCACGTCTCTCTGGCTCAGCAGATTAAAACTTGGGGTTTCAGATTGTTGCACCACAACTCTATGAATATATAAAATAATAGTGTGGTTCATTGTCTGTAAAACAAAAACGACCTCTTTATTTTCATACTAATATTTGACTCTGTCAAATCAGAGCAAATTATGCAGATACTTTCAATAATTTTATATTATTATAGTAGAAATATTCCAGCATTGGGAACTTCACTTTAAATCGCATGAATTAGCAGTAGCTTGAAGTGTAATTCACAATGATATACACATCTCCTTGTCACTGCCAACAAACCTGATTTATGGCCATAATATAAAAAAGTTCAAAATTCTCCTGATTTACATAATGTCATTGCTTCAAACCAGCATTTTTTTTCTCAATGTGAAATTATATCTGCTCCTGTTTTCCTGCAAAACTGCATTTTATTTAAGTTGGGAAGAGGAGATTCTAATAATGGATGTCTTTTTTAAACAAATATCCTAACTGTAACAGACAAGCAAAGAGAAATTCAATGGTGCAAAAGAACTCTATTTCAAATCAAACTGTTGAAAAATAATACAGAGAAGGGAAAGGTAAGAATGGAATTTCACAGAATGTCACAAAGTGATTTTACAAGCAGTCAACAACTGATCACCATAATGTCAATACAAAGAAATGCATAAATAAAATTTTCAGCTTCAGTGAGGGATACCCAAGTGAACTACAAAATCTGACTTGGTCTGTCACTTGTATTGAACACGTCCACTGGCTCTGTTCTGCCTAACTTGCTCATTATCTCCTCAAAGAATTCTAACAGATTTGTGAGGCATAACCTCCCCTTGATAAAACTGTGCTGACTCAACCCTATTTTATCATGCACTTCCAAGTATGCCATAATCTCATTCTTAATGATGAACTCTAAAATTCTACCTATGACCGAGGTCAGGCTAATCAACCTATAATTTTCTGTCTTCTGTCTTCCTCCCATCTTAAATAGGGGGTAGTACATTAGCTATTTACAAGTCATCTAGGACCCTTCCTGACTCCATTATGTTCTCTTTCATCAAATACAATTTGGGTGAAACTTTAAGTCTATAATTCTGCATAGCATGAGTCTGAGGTAGGTGGCACCATTATACAACCATGCCTTATATACCAACATAGGGAAGAAATTCAAACTCTCAGTCATAGACATCTAGCGGTAAAAGGTGGATAGAGGTGGGCTTGTAGAATATGTGAAGTGTAGTCCATCTGCAGGGCAGTTTAAACGTGCAAATTACATTATAGGATACTGATTACAAAATTCACCCAAGTAGGTCAGAATGGGCCAAAACCTCCCAGTCTTATCCAGAACTGAGCAGCTTAACTTAAAGTTTTTAACCAGACTGCTGCTGGCTGCTCAGATAAAAACGCTGTGAAAATGTTAAGTTTTGTTGGTCAGGAGTACACCCATGGGCCCACAACAAATCTCTAGCCCACTACCAAGCTGTCTGAGGCCTTTCCCAGTATTACTGTCACCCCTGCTCGGGATCTGACATATCAATTGGCTTAGCAACCAGCCGGATGATTTCTCATCCCCATCTCACAACTGATGAGGAGTAATGTGGTTCATAGATCATTGGTGACATTTCAGAAAGACTGCAAGCTAAACTTAGGACGGAATTTTCCTCTTCCAAAAGGCAGAGGGAAAGGCAAATAATTGAGCAAATTGACATTGGCTACAAGCCAGTAACAGTCTGATTACCTGCCTTCCTGGCAGTGAGAAAATGACCATAAGACCGTAAGACTATAAAACGTTGAGTAGAAGTAGGCCATTTGACCCAGTAATTCTGTTCCACTGTTCAACAGGGAGGCGATGGCCTCACGGTATTATTGCTAGACTATTAACCCAGAAACTCAACTAATGTTCTGGGGACCTGGGTTCAAATCCTGCCATGGCAGATGGTGGAATTCGAATTCAATAATAATCTAGAATTAAGAACTACTGATGACCGTGAAACCATTGTCAATTATTGGAGAAATCCATATGGTTCACTAATGCCCTTCAGGGAAGGAAATCTGCCATCCTCACCTGGTCTGGCCTATATGTGACTCCAGACCCACAGCAATGTGGTTGACTCTCATTTGCCCTCTGAAATGTCTTAGTAAGCCGTTCAGTTCAAAAACAACTAGAGATGAGCAATAAATGCTGAACAACAAGATGCAGGGCTGGATGAACACAGCAGGCCAAGCAGCATCATAGGAGCAGAGAGGTTGACATTAATAAATGCTGGCAATAAATGCTGGCTAGCCAGTGACATCCACGTCCCGCAAGTGAATAAAGAACAAAAAATCACTGAGGTCATGGCTGATCTGATAATTCACAACTGTACTTTCATGTGGTAATTGCATAACCTTATTGATTGAAAATCTGTCTTAGTCTTTAATATATTTAACAACCCGGCATCTACAGTCCTCTGTGGCAAAAAAAAATCTACACAGATTCACTATCCTCATAGAGAAAAAAAATCTGTTTTAATTGGGTAACCAGTTACTCTCAAATTATGACTTCTGGTTCAAGACCCTTCCACAAGGAGAAACAACCTCCCTGCGTCTGCCTGGTCAAGCTCCCTAAGAATATTATATGTTTCAATAAGGTCTCCTCTCATTTATGTAAACACTCAGTGTTAGTACAAGCCCAACCTACTCAAACTCTCCTGTTCAGAAAATCCCTTGAACCCAGGATCAGCCAAGTGAACCTTCTCTGGACTGCCTCCAGTGCGAATATATATATTTTTTTTAATTAAGGGGCCTAAACTGTCCACAGCATTTCAGTTGTGGTCTGACCAGCACCTTGTATTGTTATAGCAAGATTTTTGTACTCATTTCCTTTGAAATACAGATCAATTGTCCTTTTGCCTTTCCTACTATTCACTGGACTTGGATGCTAGATTTTTGTGAATCATACATGAGGACATCCAAATCCCTCTGTGATGCAGCTTTCTGTTGTTTTTGTCCATTCAAATAATATTCAGCTCTTCTATTCTTCCAGTCAAAGTGCATAACCTCACTTTTTCCCCACATTACTTTCCATCTGCCAAGCTTGTACACACATGTTTAAACTCTGTAAACTCATTGTGTCATCCTGTCCCCTTGCTTTCCCATTTATTTTTGTGTCATCTGTAAGCATGGCTATACTACATTCACTTTCCTTGTCCAAGTCAGTAAATGACTGCAGTCCCAGCTCTGTTTGTAATACAATACAATATTCCCAAGCAATACAAATCACAGATATTGGCAGCCTGTTATGGAGCACTACAGACTCTGCACTAAGAAAACAATGTGAGTCACACAAAAGCTGTATATCCACCAGTGAACATTGAAGTCAGAGAGTGAGCATGAAGACTGCAACATGAAGTAGACAGGAGCAGGCAGGCTCCAAATAAATGCGAGTGAGTGAATGCTAATAAGGGCCTTAACTATAAGATGCATCTATGTAGATGCAAAAGTTGTATGTGTATCTCTGTACACAATTTACCTGGCAGAAACATGCATGTTGCAGGTGTCCCTGAACATTAAAGTAAACTATCGAAGGACTGAAATGATTTGAGAGCAGTAATAAATAGTGGGGGGTGAGGCTGACAGCTTACTGACGCTGACTTTTTTCATTCTTACTGCATTTCCCACCTTTCTCACCATGGATTATGCCACTGCAGGGAGGTCAGATAATGAGATTTCGGGGTTGCAAACTCCAAAGCAGCAAGGTGTACCACAGAGTTCAGTCTCACGTCTCACAGCTTTGAGACCTTTTTAATTTTTTTGTTTTATTTTTGGTGGTGGGGCAAAGTGAAATGGACTGCTTTCCAATGTCCAATTGCTGCTGCACAAAATACCTGAACAGGTAGATTTTTGTGCTTTGTTTGGAGGTCTGTCTTTTTTTTTATTAATTCCCCAACACTTCCCAGAGACCACCCTCACCAGACACCAACACCTCTGCACCTCCCCACCCCAAACCACTCAACAACTCTCATGTACCCTCCCTTCCCCCGCACCCCCCACCCACCACCCAATTTTCACTCTGCAGGCACACAAAATCTGAGGCATCAAATTAAAGTCAGGCCAGAAAGAATTTTGTGAAGGGCAGTAAAAAAAGTGAAACCTACTCTCTTTCATTCTTTGCCACATCTGGGAATGGAGAAGTTTTTTTTACTTTATGTTTGTTTATTTCATGTTTGTTTGTGTCAGGGCCAAAATTCTTGGGTTAGGAGTGCATCAACCGTTATTACATGCGTTTAAGTTGGCAAATGTTCAATATATCTGAAGTAGGACCTTCCAAGAGGATATCTGTTTCTTAAAGCAGGGTATTCCTGACTATGAGGCTCCACTCCCAAATATTTCAAAAAGGTCAACAAATGTGATTTTTTTAAAAGAAAAAACATGCAACTAAA
Source organism: Rhincodon typus (assembly GCF_021869965.1). Classification (NCBI taxonomy): domain Eukaryota; kingdom Metazoa; phylum Chordata; class Chondrichthyes; order Orectolobiformes; family Rhincodontidae; genus Rhincodon; species Rhincodon typus. The sequence goes on from NC_063347.1 coordinate 32,169,386, forward strand.
TATGTTAATCATCAGCAATGCATCACACTAAGCATATGATCATTTTTAAAAACTGAAAGAACTGCGGATGCTGTAAATCAGGAACAAAAACAGAAGTTGCTGGAAATGCACAGCAGGTTTGGTAGCATCTGTGATGAAAAAAATCAGAGTTAACATTTCGGGATCCGAAACAGAAATGTTAACTCTGATTTTTTCTTCACAGATGCTGCCAGACCTGCTAAGTATTTCCACCAACTTCTGTTTTTGTTTTGATATGATCACTTCTATTCACAGCCAAGGCTTGGCCACAAGTGGTGTTCTTAATTGTATTTGGGATAGAAAATGCATATTTGTAAAATGTGCCTCTGCAAATAAAAGTACATAAATAGTGGCTTGAATCATATATTCACCACTAAGTTTCTTGAAAAAGAACAGGTGTTGAAACTGAAAATTAGGAGTGAAGATTATTTTAGCAAGTGCACCATATCTGCCGTGTACAATTCAATGGTTTTAATTACCCAGGGGAAAATTTATCTCCTGATGCAGTCCACATTCCTGCAGCAAATTAAAGAAACTCCATGAAGCCAGCCAAGGAACTTAATGGAAGCCAATTTCAAAGGCCACCTCCTGAAACTAGTGTTGGTCACTTCCCGCTCCACTTAGACTGGTGATCCTACTGCTATGATGTACAATAAAATCCAAGAAAGATAACTGTTTCAGTGTAAAGTTGCTTTAATGTGCAAATTGGTGTCCTATGGTGCACATTGGACCCCAGTTGTAATTTTCAGTTGCAATTGGAAACATTCTGCACCATTGACACACCAGCATTGCGTGGGCTAACACTAGCTGCTCAAAATCCTGCCTAAAGACATTTTAAGCTTTTATTTTATGGGGTGTATATGCTGTCCATGGGGGCCAGGTAATATCCTGCACTACCAAATAGTAAGCTAGAATGCCAACAATGTCAACTTGCACATGAAGTTTGGCGGTTGCCTTCTATTGTGAACTTGCCCTCACAATGGCTTAGTCCTGATGACAGTAACATTCTGTCAACAACTATCTGTTTATTATGCCTCTAAACTGAAAATCAAACCCACCGTAGTTGCTGACAAGTAAGAAGAATTCAATCCCACTATCCATCAAACAAAGGCTGTCCTGTTTGCAGTATTATATGGGATTGTTATTTTCTCTTTTTTAGTTTTGTTTTATGCTTCTAGTCAAGACTTCAGTTTCTCAGTTATTAAGTTAACATGCTGCAGGTCGTGAAACTGGAATGGAATGGTGCAACAGTCTCTTCATACTGCAAGCTAGGATGATCTATGCAGTGATTTATTTACCCCAAGAGCTTCTGCCATGACTGTGGTAAATTGCTGTTAAGAGCCAAGTGACTTTCCCACAGCTCATGTTCTTTAGTTTAAGTGTTGTCATTAGGAATTCTTTTCCATTCCCATTAATTATTCTAGACTTAAAACAGTGAACTCTATATTATTGCAATATTATTTTGCTAAATTAGGCCAAAAAATTGCGAGGAATATCATAAATTTACTTAAATGGCCAAGTAAATGAGATTTATTATAATGGCAGTTGATTTCAATGTGGCCTTTTCTTGAGAATGAGATTTTTTTCTGCTATGTTTAAATCTCTTTGGATCATTTCTCAAATAAGACGTCTGCCAGACAACTACACCTCAATGAAAGTTTTTACTGCATTAATATTGCAGCTCTTGATCTCAAACTGGTAGTTGTGTGTCAAGCTACAGCAGGCAATATCCTGCTTAGATTGAGCACCAGTTCTCCTGCCCAAGAGAGAGCTCTGCATGGTTACACAGAAAGTTCCTCGTCAGCAGTTTAAATGTCCTGCTTAAATGTACTAAATGGGCACAATCCGTAAATATTTAAATTAGGTTTCAGAAATACCCAAGAGATCCAAGGAATGCTTGAGAAATCTCTAAAACCCCTGTTTCCAAACCATACTCCACAGATTATCAAAGCAAAATAATGTGGAGATTATCTATGTAGGGCTCTCTCACCACATCTCTCTACAATTAAATTGGACGCTGACTGAATTAATACGGTAAATTTAGCATTGCTGCAAAGCATATAATTTTCTTTGCAAATTAAGAAAGCTATGTTGAGTAGTTGAATCTGGATAACATTTAATAAAGTTTCTATATTTGTTATCATATGTGCCATGAACAGAAAATAGAATCACAGACACTTACAGTACAAGAAGAGGCGATTTAGCCCATCATGCTTGTACTCACTCTTTGCAAGTGCTTTGTTTCATATCCCGGTTTTTATGAAGAATCCTGAAAAGGTTCACCACCCATCGAGTTCAGGTCAAGCTCTCTTTTAAAACTATTCAAGGAATCAACCTCCACCAATCTTTCAAGTACAGTCTTTCAGTTCTTCATATTTCAGTGTAAAAAAAAATCACCTGTTTTCCTCTCTGGATCTTTTGTGCAAGGTTTGGACTTTAATGGCCTCTGGCTATCAACTCACAGTCAAAAACCAGAGCTCTTCTTGATCGGACTTCAACTATTTCAAATTTATATAAATGATCTGCAGGAAGGGACAGAATGTAACACAGCAAAATTTGTGGATGAGACTAAAATAGGTGGGAAAGCAGGCTGTGATGAGGAGATAAAGAGTTTCCAGATGGATATTGATTAGCTAGGAGAATGGGCCAGAATCTGGCAGATGAAGTTTAATGTGGATAAGCGTGAGGTTGTTCATTTTAACCGAAAAAATAAAAGGGAAAATTATTATTTAAGTGGGAAGCAGATTCAAAATGTGTTAGTGCAAAGAGATCTGGGCATCTTTATGCATGAATCATAGAAAGTGGGAGCAGCATATTATAAGAAAGGCAAATAGAATCCTGGCATTTATTGCAAAAGGACTGGATCATAAAAGTAAAGAAGTGTTGTTACAATTATGTAAGGCATTGGTGAGACCACATCTGGAGTATTGTTTCCAGCTTTGGTTTCCTTACTCGAGGAAGAATGTGGTGGCACTGGAGGCAGTTCAGAGGAGGTTCACGAGGTTGATTCCAGGGATGAAAGGGCTGTCATATGAAGAGCAGTTAAATAGCTTGAACTTGTACTCGCTAGAGCTCAGAAGAATGAGGGGAGGGGGGATCTCATTGGAGGTATATGAAATGCTGAATGGGATTGATAAGGTGGACATTGAACACATGTTCCCCTTTGTGGGACAGTCTTGAACAAGAGTGAGAGGAGATATGTTCAAAACTGAGATGAGAAAAAACTACTTCTCTCAGAGGGTTGTGAATCTGTGGAACTCATTGCCCCAGAGTGCAGTGGAGGCAGACTTAACAGATTCAAGAAAAAAAAATAGGTTTCAGACGGAAAACAGGATAAAAGGCTATGGGGAGCAGCCAGGAAAGTGGGGCTGAGACCAGGATAAGATCAGCCATGATCATGTTAAATGGTGGAGTGGACTCAAATGGCTGAATTGCCTTCTCCCACTCCTTGTTCCTATGTTGCTATGTTCAACTCTATTAAACTTTCTCCTGATTGTGAAAACCTCCCTTAGGTTAGCTATTAACCTTCTGTGTTCTAAGGCAAAAGTGGATACTGAGTAGGAAAGAAAGAAGCTTATTTTCAATATAGATGAATTTGCAAACTGCTGGTATCACTGGGATCTGCATTTATTAAGCATTCCTTAAGTTGTCAACTGAGAGATTTGCTATAAGTAATGTTCAAGGACCATTAAGTTGGGGTTTGGGGCTGGAATAACATGTGGGCTAGGCTGAGTAACGGAGGTAAATTTCCCTCCCTAAAGGGCATTGGTTAACCAATTGGGTTTTAATGCTTTATGATTGCTGTTATTGATGCTTGTTTTCTATTTGTAGATTATTGTTTAAGCCGTTAAGTTTCTGTTTAAAATGGCTGGCAGAAAACAAAGAGTTAATTTTAAAGAAATTAAAAATTTGAAAAATAATTGATTAAATAAATTAAAGACAGAGTCATGGCCAGAGGACAAGAAGAGAAATCCCAAATAAAATTGAATTTCCTTATATATTTTCACATTTAAACTCTATTTCTTTTAAAAGTGAACAACATTGCTGAATGCATTAAATGGTCAAGGCTGGTCACATGATTGCATTTGACAGACATTCCAGCTAAAATTGACACACAGAACTCAAAGACGAGTTGTCTGCTTCTAGGCAGGTCTGGATAAGGGAGAACATCAAGATCAGTGCTGCTAGAATGCTTTATGCTAATACTTTTGCAGTTATCTTGTCACATCACTGGGGAATCTCTCATGGGTGAAGTAAAGCTACGCTGTTATCTTAACAACTTTACAATTATTGTACCAAGATGGGTCATCAGCAACTGAAATGCCTATCCATGTCACATGACTGAAACCAGCACTGGTTGAATTGCTTAAATAGTACTAAGTAACAAATAATTCTAGGATTCTAATTTGCTTGACCTCCAGAAGAAGAGGAGGAGTTCAGGCTGCTTGGAAGAAACTATTATCTGTCCCTCACCTCCAGAAAATAGTAACTCACGTATGCTGCTTTTTAGTTCCTGGATTTACTGAAGCTTGTAATTTGTAACCTCCCTCCTCTCCAGTCCTGCCTTCCTTAATTACCTGAACGCATGTGTGTGTTGATGGAATAGTAAAGCAATTCTCCCATTTTTTTAATGTTTTGTTTGTAAACCAAATATGTTATTTAATCTTTAAGGTCTTTTCAGCGGGTTTATAAAAGATTGGAACGAGGAAACCAAGGCTGTCGAGCACCCTTTGGCCTACCTTAGTAAAGGATGGGAGGAAAAAGGGAAATGAATAAATCAAACAATAACTTGCTGTATCAGGCTTAATATTAGAAACAAAAACAATAATTTAAATTCACCCACTTCCTCCTTTGTCGCTAACAACAGAAAGTATGAATTGAAAGTGAAAATACTGAAAAGATTGACATAATATTTTCTAGTTTAGCGCTAATATCACATCATAGATCTATTCCTAACAATGAAGTCATTTTAATATTATAATCATAGTATTTCCCAGAATGCACAACAAGAAATTTTAAGAAACTGGTTTTGGAGTACGGCCAAGCTCAGGACCTTCCAAAGAGCTTTATAGTAAACAAAGTAGTATTTTGAAAAGGTTGTCACAGGTATAGGAAATTCAGCAATTAAAATCCATATTGCAAACTTCTGCAGTGAACAATACAATATGAACCAAATAATTTGTTTCATTGATGCTAGTTGGGGGAGATTAATGTTAGCCTGGACACTGTTGTATATTACTGTGATGCCATCCACTACAAGTTGTAGTTGGTGCAGTTTGCTGCCAGCAATGCCTTTGCTTGTTTGGGTCTTAATGAACAAGTAGTTCTTGACTTAAACAAGATGCAGTTTATTGCATGATAGCAACCAGGCACAAGCTGCTTAGTAAGTTAGACACTGTTACTGAGATGATTGGGAGACCTATAGGTCTCGGTCTTCACTCGACAAGACCCTATTTTGTCTGTTCCCATCCAAGTTCTTACAGCATTATCCAAGTTGTTATGACATAATTAGATTACACATATATCATCATCAGAGTTTCCTGGGACCATACAGCTGTCTTTGTCAAGAGAAAAGGAAGGCTCCCACTCCCTTAATATGCAACTAATTTATGAAAAAGAGTCACCAGACTTGAAAAGTTAACTTTGCTCTCTTTCCACAGATGCTGCCAGACCGGCTGGGTCGCACCAGCAATTTCTGTTTTTGTTTCAGATCTCAACAAAGGGGATTGTCTTTGGAAGAGATGGAGGACCGATAAGGAAGAGGAAGACAATGAGTGTGACGTGAGCCAACTGGTGATTTCCAGAAAGGAAGAAGCCAGGCCAAAGGTCAAATCAGACAGACAGGCCCCTGAAAACCTTACTGTAAATAGATCCAATTCGAGTGATCGACAAATACTTGCTTCTTCTGCTGTACCTTTTAAAAACCTGCTCTTGTGAAGCCACGACTTTTGGTTTAGAGTATACATCATTGAATTACTTCAGTTACAATTTTATATCAGTTTCATTAAATATAGCATCCTGTGTTACTTGTACTACACTGGGAGTATGATTGTTTGGTTTCATCAAACTGTGCAGAAAAACGTAGGCCTTGCACTCGGTACACACAACAGAGCTTACACAATGCAACTTCATTGTGCAACCTTACCTCTGGAGAGTTTGGGTAGCATGAATATAGTCTTTTCCCTAGGAAGCCTACATGGATACTACCTTGAAAGCCACATTTTATTTTGCTTGGTTACTCACACGTCACAATGCCACATGCTCCAATTGCAGGCAATGCCTTGCTGAGTACTTTGTAAAGCAGACTTAGGAACATAGGAAGAGAGGAGCAAGATTGGGTAAATCAGACCCTGGAACATGGTCCACCATTCTCCTATATCATACACAATCTGATCCATTGCCTTATTCCCTAAGTATCTCCATAGCACTAGAGACATTTCCCATCCATGACTTGAAAGCTGTTTCATTTGACCATCTTAAGTGACTGCACCTTTACTATCCTATAGTCAGGACCATTCTAAACACTTTTTGCCCAGCCCCCTAGAGAATCGAAACCTCCAAATCTCAATTGTGTATTGCTTATCTTTTGAGAATGTTTTGACTCATTATGGGGATCCCACCCAGGAAAAAGATCTTTCTTTTGTCCAGAGCCTGGCCACATTTCTTTATTCCTTCTCCATTCTCAGCAATGTAGTAACCACAGCTCCATTCTCTTCACTTTCTTTTCCATCTAACCTCATTCAACAAGGCCATTGTCTTTGAAAACTCTCATGAGCCCTGAGCAGAAACAGCATGAGGCATAAACACATTTCTATGATGTGACATGATGAAAGCTCTGCCAATGAAAGACCATTGAATTCTGATAGTAGATGCTTCATTTCAGGAAACCATATCAGCACCTGGAGGGATAATGAGATGACAGCAAATCTATATGTTTAGCAAGTCAAGATCTATTTATAGCAATGCAAACTTTATATTTTGAATTAACACCCTTGCCACCCATGTTCCCTCAAAATGTCTTTTTCATTCTTTGCCTATCACAGCAGCCACATGCTGGCCTGATACCCATAGCTGAGGTAGACACAGCCTGTTGACTGATATGCTGTGGTGACAGTGATGACTTCAGTGGGAGTCCTCTCAGAGCTTGAGGTCCAGAGGGTCCTAGCAATGCTAAAACTTCTCTTGGACATGTACACTCTCCTTGGCCTGAGCTGCTGAACACAACAGGGTCACTGGCAGAGAGGAAGCAGAATATGTCTAGAGTATCCCAAGATGGAACCCTGGCATGCCACACTAATGCTACTCCTCTGCCTGTCCATACATCTCCAACATGTTACTGAGTCTGAGTACAGAGGCTTATTTGCATGGTGCTGAGAAGGACCCTGGTCACAGGCAGTCCTTCAAGCGTCAAAGGCCTCAAGCTTTGCATTTTGTGTTGGCTGTGGACCGATGTTCATGATGTGCGCACAGTATTGTGACTCTGAGCATAATCGAGATTGTGTACTCATTGAAAGGAGTGTGCCTGTGCTGGTGGAGGATGAGGGTGAATGCCATATCAGTTCATCCTCTGAGGTTTCAGAAATATAATCCTCAGAGGTGGTGACAGTGGTGGAACCGAAACTTGAAAAGGGGAGGAGGTAGAGCTAGGGAGAGGCTGCTTCCTGTTCTTCACTTTTTGTTGGCCACTAATATTTGGAGTAATGGAAAGGAAGAAAAAGATACTGACTGGAACTCTCACATATCTAAACAATCTCTCACTCTGTCTGCACACTGGACAACAGGAGATTGGAAGCATCATAACTGGCCTTGGTGACAGTTCAATTTCTCTGACAGTGTGACATGGTCTTCCCTTGCCAACTCTGCAGCATCCTCTTCAAAAGGGGTTAGGATGTGAATATCTGGCACCTTTCCATTAGTGTGGGATTGTTCCTGCCTGTTGTGGGCATTGTTGCCCTGCAGACAGACGCAGAGAAGGATTGAGTATCATCACTGTGGGTACTTGAGCACATCATGGGCATGCATAGCCATGGGAGGCCCTGAAGTGCACAGTCCTTCAACTGATAGAACATTGATAGCTGGAAGCAACTGTCACCCATTCTGTGTACATATTCCATGTGGTGCTGATACCTGTATAAGTATCGACCCAGCTTGTCTAATCTGTCCATGTGACTGAAGTTCTGCATCTCTGGAAGCATCCTTGTGAACCTTTACTGCATCCCTTCCATACTTCATTGTGTTAGATGGCTGAAAGAGCTAACACCAGCTTCCAGTTACTTCTGAATAAAAACTCAAATTGGTAGTAACATCTAGCTGCTTTTATTAATTTTCAGATCATCCAGAAAAATCCCATTCAGTGCAAGAAATACCTTGGAGTGTAATTGCTACAATTTGCCTACGTTCATCAGGAATCAATTTAGTATTTCAATTGATGAAATATAAGTACCGTACATCATCATTGGTCTACAGTGCAAAGCTGCATCACGTCACCAATGCCGTCTTTGACAGAGTAAACCAGGACATTACTTTCATGAGGGATGGCAGCAGTCAAATGAGCAATTGCCTCGATTTGCAAAGAACACAGGAGCAGGAATAGGCCATTCAGACCTCCAAGCCTACTCCACCGTTAAATACATCATGGCTGATCTGATATAGCTTCAGCTCCACCTTCCTGCCTGCCCCTGCAGTCCTTGACTTCCTAGTAGATTAAACATTTAATTCAGCCTTGAATACATTCAAGAACTCAGCATCCAGAGCTCACTAGAGTCACCACGGAGAAGAAAGTCCTCATCACCTACCTCTTCAATGGGATACCCCTTATTCTGAAATTATGCCCTTTAGTTCTAGATATCCCAATTAGAGGAAATATGCGATCAGCATCCACCCTGTCAAGCACACACCCCCCACCCCACCCCTTGCAATAAGTTTTTTTGCTAATTGTAAAATGGAAGAAGTGAAGGAAATGAAAATAAAAGGGTAGCTGGAAAAGGTGATGCTATATGCACATTTTAACTGTCTAACATTCAGCAAGAGATATTTTACGTCTTAGAATGCATGGAGTTTGAGCCATCAAAATAGTCTTTGAATCTGAAATTAGACAATCATCCATCTGGCATCTTTAAAGGCTAACAAATACAAACAACACTTTTTTCAGATGGTAATGTGCCTGGAAAAATCTTCACGTTCTATCTACAAAAGGATAAAAATAACACTCACAGATCGTTATCTCATTTGGATGTTTGAGTACCATACTGTGTTGCATTCTGACCATTGACTCAAAAGCATGAGAAGAGGAATATTAAATGCAACTATCTATTTGTCTAGTGATTTTGTTGATTAAATGGTTACCCTACTCATCTACGTTTCCAATTATGAAGGTCAGCGCAAGTACGTGTTTAATAAAAATCTTGGATAATGATAGTGAACTAGCCATTCTGATGGGTCACTGACCTTGAAACATTAACTCTTTCCACAAATGCTGAGTTTCTCAAGCAATTTCTGTTTTTAAATCAAGGAACTTAATACTTTCAACATTCACACTTTGCAATGAGCAAAGCCCTGAAAATGGCACAGAGTCTTAATTTAAGACATAAAACAACTTATTTAGCATATTTTATGAACTCTTTGCAGCCAATTAAAATTAGATCATCTATCTTATATAGTTATAAATTCGTGAATACAATGATCCATCATTTCCATTGAGATAAGGCAATGAATCAATCAAATAAATAAGGACAGCATCTAACAAATCTGAAGCTTTGTAATTCTCTCTGCTACGAAGAAGCCCTAGAAAATTAATTGACATGTAAAAAAATGTACAAGAGAAAAGGGGCGGAAAGAGTCAGTTGGGTTGCTTGAAACCAGTGGGGGCTGTTTTCATACAGAAAATGAAGTTAGGCCCACAAAGTAAATGACCTAAAGTCCAACTTCCATCATCTCCAGAGAATAACAGACTGTACTCATGTAACTGTCAAGGCATAGGAAGATGAGCTAGTGGCTTATGTCAACAGCCCATCAATGTCCAATTGATGTGTGATCACTGCAGAATAATACTGAAAGTCTGCATGGGTTTTGCTGGCAGCTGACACAACATATTCATTCTGCAACACTCGCCCATCCCTTGCCTTTTCAAGTCACCCAGAAATATCAGAGGATGGTTGATAGGAATGCCCTTTCCATTCATGGATTATGACACCACCTCACCTGAATAACACTGGCACATTGACAATCATCAGAAACAGCATAATTCAAATGATTAGCATTTGGAAACAAATATTCAGGTGCTTTGATTTTCTTGGCACCCAACAATATGGCCCAGACAAGATTAGCTTCATCATTGATTTAACAGTGGTGCTGCTGTTACTCAACATGTAAAGGGACAGCAACCTGAGGCATTCACATCTCTGAAAGCTCAGGTGTAGTTCGTGGTTCTCGGCAAATTCAACACAGTTGAAATTCTGGCAGAATAATTGGCATTGGTTGATGCCATGGTGAGGCAGTAAATGTTGACATCTTCAGAGAGAGTAACCTGGATCACTTCTGTTGAATCAGTCCTGATCTGCAGGAGCTACTTCCACCAATGTTTCAAGGGTTGTGAACATTGACTTCTACTGAAAGGTGCAGCTGCAGCATCTTTTGGCAGTGGACACGCTCTAAATTAGATTATAAAGAGTTGATGCCATTTGAATTTATAGATAACTGGAAGAAGACCCCACCATATTTTCACTTACGGTGCTGGAACACCTTGATCTTCCAGTACTTGTGAAAACAGATTGTGTGAGGCAAGCAGTTGTTTTCTCAATCTGGAACCCCTGAAGTTCTCATTCTGTACTCTTCAGCATTGATAATTGAAGCTGTCTACTGGGCTAGTGCTGCTCACTCATTTTGGTTCTTTTACCAATATCTCACTCTTCAAGCCAACCTGGATGTCAATCTCCGGGCAACATCTAGAAGTGAAGGGCACATGGCTGTGTCAGCTCTGGAGGATTCTCCTCTAAGGAATACCTTTCAGAGGCTGTCAGTGCTGAGATTTACTTTTAGGAAAGAAAAGTAAGATGTCACAGAGAGGCTGATAGTAACTGATGACAGGCATTACACTGCAATTCAACGAAGTGAGAGGTGTATGAAGGTGTGCAAGCAATAGTCAGAAATCTTGTTCAGTGAAGTCTCCTGCCTCCAAATCTCTTATTGTGTATGATATGGAGAGCCTACTGATCTCCAGCATTTGATACTCCTGCTCTGACAACTCCATGAGATTAGCTGGTTCTCCCTAGGTTCTTTTTGTTCCCTGTATACCACATTATTCTGCAGAGCAAGGAGGAGGGAAGGTGACAAATAGCAAATATCACCTACAAAGAGGAGAATGGATGCATGGGATTTTGCTCATCGTACACATGCTGAGAAGAACATGAAGCAATAGGTGATACTTCAAAAAAATAGCAAGTGGAAAGAGATTCATCTGCTGTGCAAGGGACAAAGCAGAACATGCGTGCTGGTTTATAAAAGGTAAGAGAGTAGTAATTATATCGCCTTAAGTTGGGAGATGAAAGAGAGGGGAGGAAATTTTTGAGAATTCTGGGAGAAAAGGAAAGTAGTATTATCTTATTGAAACAAAGAAAGTAATGTACCCATCCTGGTTACTCTTGTGATATAATGAATGCACTTCCTGTAATGGATTCTGCACATATGGTCTCTCTGCCTCATGCACTAACACTTGCTAGAGAGAGGCTTTTCTCCTTACCCTGATCTTCTCAAACTGTGAAACTTCACAGAACTTTGGACCTTGTTGCCTCAATATCTCTAACATGCTCCTTCTCCATTCTGCAAATCTTTTACAGGAACCAAATAACAAGGAGATTTTACATTACGAGATCCACTGGTGCTATAAATCAGCCTCTGATCGATCTTCTGGAAACTTGGGAAAATCCATGGACTTCCCAATGCTTCAGGGACCTGGGGTGGAAAACCAACCTGTAAGATTGAAATTTGGTCTCACAATTAAAATATCATAAGGGCCTGTTTCAAAATTAGGAGACTTCATATTCAATAGGAGTTAAAATTTTACAGCTGATGTCTGAGAATATTTGCTTCTAGACATATTTTTCAGATACAGAGCAAAGTAATGTACCTGTAGTGTACATAACCACTTTCCTATCTTACAGGCCCAGATTCAATTAAAATAATGGGGCACTGGGAGCCTGTTGTGCTGAAAATTTATTCCCTGAGAAAATAGCTAATATTTTTTCGATGTAAACTGTCAATCTTAGTCCAGAAATGGTTGTGAACTGTGAGAAAATCAATATGTAAGCCGCCTCTTTTTATTGACTGACATAGAGGGTGGGGAACCTTAGAAATAATACACAAACACAAGAACATAGTCGAGACTCAAGCAGCTTTCTTAGGAATCACGATTTATTGCCAGTTGTAGCATTCACTGGCTTAGGAACAGAAAATCATGATTAGACAACAGTGTAGGCTTGTAGTGCTTGAATGAGAGCATGAGGAAGGGCAAGTGATGAAATTTTAACCCTTAGTCACCCAACAGAAGCTACACTAGTGCTCAATCACCGCCTCCCTTTCCTATATCTTTCCATGCGCTCATAGAAAATGCAATATCTGCCTTTTCATCTCTTCCGTTCTCATTGTCTAAGCCTCCCAAAAAGCCGTTCAAGTTAAACACTGTTTGTCTTGTACTTCTTTCGGTCAAGTCCACTGTATTCATGGCTCTCAATCTGGTTTCCTCTATAATGGAGAGACCAAATGCAGATTGCATGACTGCTTCGTGGAACACATATATTCTCTCCCCAAACATGACCCCGAGCTCCTGGTTGTTCATCGTTTTAATTCTTCACCTGGCTCCCACGCTGAGCTTTTTATCTACAGCGTATTACACTGAGCTTGACCAAAACATTGCCAGGTGAAAGAACAACATCTTGGGCCAGATTTTCCAAGAAATAGCAATTTCATGCAGATACAGTAAGTGTGATGTTAGGGTGCTGGGTGTGCAGGGTACTAGATGGGTAGGGTGCAGGGAACTAAGTGGGATGCCATTGGGCACAGTGCCAGAGTGTCAGGTATGTAGGGTGCCAGTTGGGGAGGTGATAGGGTGGGAGGTGATAGGGTGGCAGGTGATAGGGTGGCAGGTGGTTAAGGGTAGAGTAGTAACAGGTGCAAGGCAAGTGTTTAGGGCAGGTAGGGTGGGAGATTGAGTGTCAAAGCTGAGGATTTCAGATCCAGAGGCAGGGAGGTTGTGTCAAATCTATCAGTGCAAGGGTCAAGTCCGGTCTGGTGTGGGAAAGGGAAAGGGAAAGGGAATGGGTATGGGAATGGGTAGTCAGATAGTTTAACTTCATAGTCTAGCTTTTCCTGAGTTACTATTTTACTAATTTCATCGGAACCATCTCAAGTCTGGACACTTTTGAAGGGTTCCAGGTGTAAAGGAATTGCCCAGAGGTAAGTTGAATTTCTAGGCAATTCCTACATAATGTGCTGTCATGGGGATTCCCAGGATCCCAATGTGACACTTCTATTAACATTGGAATAACAACTGTCTCGCCAGCAGAAAACCTGTCCCCTCCCACCCCCTTATCTTTCAACTCAGCATTCTACAGCCATCTTGACTCAACATTGAGTTAACAACCTTCGATCAGAATCTCTGCTTTTACCTTTTAATGCCTTATTTGGACACAACATTTGTTTCTTCACTATCGAAGGGTGGCACGCTGGCTCAGTGGTTAGCACTGCTGCTTCACAGCACCAGGGACCTGGGTTCAATTCCACCCTCAGGCGACTGTCTGTGTCGAGTTGGCACATTCTCCCCGTGTCTGCGTGGGTTTCTGCTGGGTGCTGTGGTGGATTGGTCATGCTAAGTTGCCCACAGTGATCAGGGATGTGTGGATTAGGTGGGTTATCGTGGCATAGGTCTGGGTGGGGTGCTCTGAGTGTTGGTGTGAACTTGTTGGGTCAAAGGGCCTGTTTCGACACTGTAGGGATTCTATAAATCATGAGATTTCATGCAGGTAGTCTAAATCGCAGAGGTTATGTAGGAAAATCAAGTGAGGGAAGCAGGAATTTGATAAGCACAGGTCAATGAGACTGATCGGGGTGGATATCTTTCTGGTCAAGGGAGCCAGGGTGATGGGTGAAGGAAGGAAGGAAGGGCAAAATGTCCATCTGCAGATGTTCACTCTGACAGCCTAAGTGATGCTCTTGACTTCTTGGCTGTTCACGCTCACATTCATATGGCACTAGGATTTTTGAATCGCCAATTCAGAAATCGATGTCCTCCTGCCTGTCGAGCTGCGAGATTCACTATTATACTTGTGCATGAAAAGTTAACAAAGTGAGCTCCATGTGACTCCTAGACAAATCCTGATCCATCTTTCATCAAACAAATTGCACATTGCCCTTGAGAAAAACATGCTTCCCCAGCCCCTCAGCTTAACTTTGACTCCAAAATGGAAGACTTTGTTTATTAACACAGGTGATAACTGACCTTTTGACCCTTGCAGCTTTTGTTTGTTCTTGTTTCAAGTTTCCAGCATTTGCAGTATTTTGCTTTATTACTAAAGTTTAGAACTAGCTTTAAATTCCAGCAAATTGCAGAACCTAGAAAGTATCATTTTTTTAACTTAAAGCAGTGAAAAAAAGTTTGCAAGCAGAGCAGGAATACATCCTCAAGAGTCAGGAAAGTGTACTGAGTGCAGCCACCCAGTGCTAATGTACTTCTAAATATTGCTTCCTACCTGTCAAAAAAAAGCGACACCAGACAGATGGCATAAACACCAGTAAGATAACAACTTGCAATCACAGCAGAGTGTGAGATAAAGTGGCACATGTTCATCAAAGCAAAGTGACCCCAATTCCTGTTCCATATCACTTAAAGTTGTATGTGTGCACGTATTTTAATAGCAATTTCCATAGGAGTAAAATATTGCTTCTGAAGTAGAAGAAACCCATTTCATCAATGAGTAAAACAGGTGGTGTCAGTTGGAACACAGCTGTAGAAATTTCTTTGGAAACTCTGATGCCATTAGATTTCAGAATCTGATTCCACTTGCTGATAAATACAGATTACCCCTGCAAAATCTTTACCTCTGTAATTGGGTTATATTTAAGGTTTTAGAGTAGATTTAGCTTGGTTCTCCACTAAGAAAGCCATCAACAAACACATAGAGCTCGACCCAATATACACTCCATTGTGAAGGAAAACTGGAAGTGAGGTAATCCAGCTCAACGGACACCAGAGCTTAAATAACAGATGGGAAAACACAACAATGCTTCATCGGAGGCTGCACTGATGACGTTACCCAGCAGGGTAATGAAACGTCTGCGGAACAACGAACCAGCTCGGTGAGCCAACCAACCACAATCTGGGTTATATTTATTTATCATGTAAGTATCAGTTACACTCAAGAGAAACTCAAATCTGACCCAAATATAATTCCAGAGCAAACAGAGAATCTCAATCATCTCTTTAGTTTTTAGAGCTCAAGTACAATATGCTATCACTAATGACACATGGATTATGATACCAAATACAGCATCCTGCTGACAAATTTCACCCGGGAAGATCACATCTTAGAAATCAAATCTTTTTTGAGTTTATGATTTTTTTGTATTGTTAGCTTTCTTCCAATTAAGTTAATGAGAGATTGAGCATTTGCCTGTGATACAAAGATTCACAAAGCTATCAATGAATTCAACAGGTCTGCACCATGATCTCTGGTGTCCCTCATAGATTTATTTTTTGCCCCCTCCGTGCCACCAGTTGACAATATCACTTGTAAATATGACACCTATTTCCACACTTATGCTGACAATATTCAGTTCTTCCACTTCTGCATCAAAATTAACCCTCTGTCTTTAAATTGTCTGAGTTGTTGTTTTACTTAAAGTCCTGGTTAAAGCACAAGGTCTTCTCATTAAATATCATAAAGACGGCCATCCTCTTCTGTTCCTGACACAAACTCTGTTCTCTTGCTATCAACTCTTTTCCTGGCAGTTTTTGAGGGTGAGACAGTCAGTTTACAATTTTAATATAGGCCCAACCTTTGTTTACTTGCCACTGAAACCCTTAACTCATGCCTGTACCTCAAGACTTGATTACTCTGATGCAGTGATAATCTCCACATACCTCCTTCTCCATATCAGCTCATCAAAAATTCTACTGCTCATGTTTGGACTCACAAGTGCTATTCACCCATATCCCCATGCACACTAATATAAACTCACAGTAGCAACACCCCAATTTTTAAGGTGATTATATTCCTGTCAAACCCCTTAATGGCTCCATACCTTTCTATCTCTGCATTCTTCTTATGTCCTACTACTATCCGAGATGGAGACATAGAAACACAGAAACCAGGAGCAGGAGTAGGCATATTCCTGCATTCCTTCCTTACTTCTCGACTATTTCCAGGGCCATTCCTTTAATCCTCTGGGATGTAGATTATTCAGGTCCGAATGATTTGTTAGCCTTTAACCCCATTGATTTCCCTAGCGCCATTTCCTTACTAATACTGATTTCCTTCAACCCTACCCACTCACTTAAGCCTTGCATCCTGCAGAATCTTTGAATTCTGCTAATTCTATTCCCTGAACAGTCCTGATTTTAATCACTCCAACATCACCAGTGATGCTTTCAACTGTTAGGCCCTAAACTCTAAATTTGTTTTCTGAAACCTTTCCAACTCTCTACTCTTTTTCCAACTTTAAGTTGTTTCTTAAAACTGATCTCTTTGACCAAGCTTTTGTCTATCTAAGCTAATACGTCCTTATATGGCTTGCTATTGAATTTTGTTATGTGGCATTTCTGTAAACTACATTAAAACATTTTATTACCTTAAAAGCTCTACTTAAATTGATAGCCATGATCAAAAATCCTGACACTATCTATCCCAGTGTGAAATTCAGCATCTGAATGAGGTCCAAGAGAACAATAGCTGTCTGTTGAGCAATTCACTGTCTTTTTTTAAAACTTATAATCATAGAAAGGGAAGGAAATAAAAAGAGAAAATTGAAGCGTAAAAATCAAGGTATTCAACAACAGTTGGAAAAGCTTAATGAACAATCTCCAGGGTCCAGACCCGAACGTCAGCTTTCCTGCTCCTCTGATGCCGCTTGGCCTGCTGTGTTCATCCAGCTCTACACCTTGTTATATCATACTCCATTCGTATTTATTTGTTTATGATGCATTGCAAATTGTAAAATCTATTATATTGAAAAAGAAACTAAGTGGACATAACTGAATAGTTCGGGTTATAAAAAAGCTCTCCCAATGTTAAGTATTTTGATTTAACCAGCATTGTTAAATACTGGCTAAGTTGTTATATATAAGCATGTTGATACGATGGTGCTCACTAAGGGATGAAGCAGATTAACTTGACAGTGGCTAATACTCCTGTCAAAACAAAATTGGAAAAGACGTCTGGGAATGCTTGAATTTGGATCATTTCAAGAAGTGCTGCAGCCTTGTTCACTGAAATGCATTTTATAGAGGCAGATAAAATACAGACATTCAGCACACAGACAGCATTTACAGTTCAGATGAGTTAAATGCAGTCAGATCACAGGTCACTTACTCTGTGCTGTCACAACGCATTCTACTAAGCAGCATTTTTAGAAACAATTTTCGTGTAATGGATTTTTGATTTTCCTGAGATTTTTAATACTTTACCCAAATCACCAGAATGCTGGACACTTACAGGGAGTGTATTAAATCCCTTTTATCCCAAGGGGGTATATTTAATTAATTAAGGATTCCAGTCAGAAAGAAAACAGAAGCTAATACCAACAAACAGATGAATACAAATGTTAGAAATATGTGGTTACTGTTGCTTTCGTTGTCTTGGATCAGTAGGTTGTAACCTTGACTGTGAGTAAGTAGATTGTGGATCCAAGTGCCTCCAGGAACTTATGCACAGAAGCAAGGCTGGTATTTCAATGCAGTACTACAGAATGAGACATTAAACTGAGGACCTGCCTATACTTTCAGGTGGCCATAACAGTCCCATGCAATTGTCTTTTGGGTGTAGGGTGGGTAATACTGCTGCCCTGTCCAATATTTATTCCTCAACCATTCTTATTGAAATAACTGCACGGAAGCTAATATCCCATCACCTTTTATTTACTTGTGCACAGTACACTGGCTGTAGCCTGCCAGCTCTGAGACAGTCCATGAGACTGAGGATATTCTAAATCCCCGACTATATTGGTCATCCAGGGCTTTCTGTTTGGCCCAGGTTAACAACTCCAATCAAGGATCTCGTAGTCAACAAGATCCACCTGGTTCCATTCACTATACTTACTAAAAGAGATTATCTTATCATTAGCTCATTGTTGTTTGTAATTTGCAATTGGCTGCTATGTTTCCTACATTATAACAATGACTACACATCCATTTTTTTTGGCTACGACACATATTGGAATATACCAAGATAACGAAGGGTGCAATATTATAAAGGGGAAGTACAAGTTATTTATTTTCCTTATCTTCACACCCTTCACTTGAAGAATAACATGAATTAATTTTTGATTGGAAGTCTAGCAGCTGCAGTGCAAACACTTCTTTCATGACCTGACAACACCTTTAGGATGGTTAATTCCAAATGCTGCAGGGCTCTGCTGGTGTCATTGACCTCCACTACACCAGGCTTGTCCAATAAGCGGCTTGCTGAAGGGTCTCATGTGGCCCCAAAGCCATTTATTTAGTGACATTTATTTACAGGCAAGTGTAATTGGAAGGTGCTGAAAGAGTGTGTTCGCTTAACCACATTTCTGTTTCATGTTTACTGTTGATAGGCTCATTGTTAAACTCACCAGTAGCAAATGCAATTGCAGAAACAGTGCAATATGAGAGCTTTCACTCAGGCTGTAGAACAAGAGCTGGGCAGGCGCAGGGGAGGGAGAGAAAATGAGGGCTGGGTCACAATGAGATGTGGGAGGAGATCTGGAATGAGAGCTCAGTTGCAATGAGTGTTGGAGGCTGGAACAAGATCTGGGCTGCCATGTTGGGAGGGTATGGAATTAGAGTTGAGTTGCAATGGGAAGTTTTCCCTGAAATTTATGTTTACTGTTGGGGAGAATCTTACTTTTTGAAATTTGCTCACTTGAATCCCCTCCCCCTCCCTTCCACCATGTGAGAGAAAATACGAAAGGTGGGCTCCCCCATGCGTAAAGGCTATACAAGCCTGCAGTAGACGACATAATTCCACAAGCCAAACATCAGAGTTAGAGCTCCATGTTCCACTTACTTTCTTGTTTGAACTTTATACCTTCAAACTCCGAGGTGGGAACACCAAGTCAACTCCTGATTGTACAAACATGCTTTGGCGCCCATTCCATGTACATTGCACTTGGATCTTTAAACCTGACACAAGCTGAAACATTTTTGTGGGTAATTCCAGTGTTTCCTCATTCAAATTTCAATCATCAAATGAAATTTTTTGTAAACCAAAAATATATTGGACTGCACAATCTGCAAAAAATTGTGTCAATCCTGACTGTGGCTTTTCAACTCTGAGGCTCAGAAACGGCAACACTGCCTCAGATACAGCACTAATTGACCAAAGGATGCGACTGCAGGAGGTCACTGTTGAAACTTGTTGCATTCAAATAAACTGCAATAAAGTGTCTTGATTTTTTACACTTAACACTTTGTTTTAACTCCTGAACCCTTAAGAAAAGTCAAAAGAATAAAATAACTTCACCTTTTGGGCCTTTCCTGGCTTTGATAATTTTTCTCGCTAGGTTGGCCACAACAACTTCCCCAAGTCAACATCTGGTCACTGAAACAGTTGGGTCCTGACAGCAACACCAAAACCCAATCTACATATTTAATGAAGGATCTCAATGGATTCTGGCAGGCACCCTTTAGCCTGCATGGAAAAGGAGGCTCAAATTAGAACCTGTGAGAAGAAAGTGGAACCTTGCCAGCTATATCCCCCCAAGAAAAAGTGAACTGTCAGCCTACCTATCACCAAAAGGGCAGGATTAAAATCAATACCTTAGGAACATTGAGTATTTAAATTGGGATTTCATGTTGTGGCTACACAGGAAATTGATGAGGCCACTTTTGTAATACTGTTTTCAATTCTGATCTCCCTGCTATAGGAAGGATATTGTTAAACTTGAAATGTATCAGAAAAGATTTACAAGGATGTTGCCAGGGTTGGAGGGTTTGAGCTGTAGGAGGGGGCTGAATAGGCTGGGGCTATTTTCCCTGGAGTGTCAGAAGCTGAGGGATGACCTTGTAAATGGTTATAAAATCATGAGGGTCATGGATGAGGTGAAATAGTCAAGGTCTTTTCCTGACAGGCATCCTTTGTGTTTAAAACTAGAAGGCAAAGGTTTAAGATGAGCAGAGAAAGATTTAGAAGGGATCTGAGGGGAAACTTTTCATGCAGAAAGTGGTGTGTGTAAGGAATGAGCTGCCAGAGGAGGTGGGTACAATTACAACATTTAGAAGGTATCCTAATGGGCATATGAAAAGGAAATGTTGGTAAATGGGACTAGACCAGTTTAGAATGTCTGGTCAGCGCAGATGTGTTGGACCAAAGGGTCTGTTTCCATGCTGTATAACTCTATGACTCTGACAGATATTGTTGGAAGCACTGGGAGAGACAAACAGCACGAGCAGATTGTTTTTAGTGTTCATGCGTGGGAAGTAAAGCAGCAAGGGAGAGACAGGGTAAGGGTTACAGCTAAGGAAACACAAAAGGAGATGGTGATCTTATTCATGTTCTTAATCAAGCACAATTTGCACATTCACAGACCTATCATCCATTGTAAATTCTGTTCAGTTTAATTTTCTATTGAAGTAAGTTGAAAGGAAGCTCAGGCAGGATGGATAATGGCGAGGTGATCTGAGGCACCTCCCACCCACATTGAAAGTGAATACTACTCCAGAGCAGAGAGAAGAAAAGATTCACAAGTGATGGATGAGGAAAGGAAAGAATGGATGCTTTGTTGTGAAGACAGTAAATACAGAACTTTGTATTTTGAAAAACTGTTTAAGAGGAAGAATTCCTTGAAAGGCGGCAGTAGGCAAGCACATGTGCAGCTCGGCTGGAAGGGAGACATATTGTTATTATAAAGGTTGCAAGTTCCCCTCCAAGCCATACGCCATGCTGACTCGGTGCTATATTACCATTCCTTCACTGTCGCTGGTCCAATATTCTAAAACTCCCTTCCTAGAAGCACAATGGGTGCGTACCAATACCAAAGGACTGCAACAGCTTGAGAACACAGCTAACTACAACCTTAAGGGGAGTTAGGCGAGGGCAATAAATATTGGCCTAGCCAGTGACATCCGTGGCCCACGTGCGTGTTCTGAATCACGATCGGTATGTCAGAATACCTTTGAGAGACCTACTCATGATAGCATTAAGGCATCAGAGCATGTGACCTGAGGGTATAAAGGTATCATACCCCATCTTACTTTGGATCACTTGAGGTTCACACTCAATTGAATGCATGTTCAAGGTTACTATTAGCACAGACACTATGTGCCTGAGGAATGTAATGTTTGTACAGAAACAGTTGATTGCAATAAATGTCTGTTAGATTCTTCAGTGCATGATATTCACACGCAGTTTCCTACGGTATGGGAGACAGCATAAGAATTGCTATATCAGGCAAAACATCCTGTTGGAGGCAAATGCAGACTGCCATGAATGAATTGAAGAAGGGCATATTATTAAACAATGTGCATTTCACTTCACCAACTTGTACTAAATTGACACCTTTAGCCCTAAGTCATATATGGAGATATTCGGACAGACGGCCAATGGCTTTGTCAAAGAAATGGTTTTAGGGAGTGTCTTAAAGGAAAAGAAAGTGTTCAAGATCTTTGGGAAAGTGATGGTTCCTAAAGTGAGTATTCTAAATCAACTTAGCTGTCTCTAGATAAAAGAAATTCCATCAGAAATGATCCAGGAAGAAACCCCAGTGCCAAATCTTGTGTGTAATGTGATTTTGGCTACAGACCAATATTTAGACAACCTCTGAATAATTACTTTTCTAGAATTTAACTGTAACTCGACCAAAGCTGTTTTAAAATAACACTGCAGAGTTTTTAATATGTTTTCTTATACTGGAGGATGCACATGGATAATTTTTAAATGGAGTTGTCATATATATTTGCATTGTTTAAACCTCTTGTTAATAATCTTGATTGTTTTGCTTGAGTAAGTTTTGTTCACAATAAATTAATTCTTTACCTTTAATTAAGGAACCTGGCTGACTCATTTCTGAAACTGAACTAAATAATGTCTTATACATATACTATTGGCTATCAACTCCCTTTTTAAATTCAAACTTTGTACTGACCAGAGGAAGAGTGGGACAAGGAATCTGTTTCTCCCTTCTAATTTGGTCACAACTATAGCCAATGCTTGGGATAACAAAGGCATTTATGACAGTTTCTGCAGTACAAGATTTGAAGCAGGGCAGAAATGGGTGACTTTTTGGAGGTGGAATGAGGCAGTTTCACTGATATGTAGTTAGAAATTCATCCTGGGGTCAAATATAACATCAATGTTGTCAGCAGTTTGATTCAGCCTTAGTCAGTTCCCTGGGAGAGGGATGGAATCAGCAGCTAGGGAACAGATTAGTTTAGGGGAATAGTTAATTGGAGGAAATTTCAGCTCATGCAGAAGTGGATGTCGAACTGCAGTCTGACAATCTTGAAATAGTGGAAGGATTGGAACAGGTGGGGAAAACGGGGTAAAGCTGGGGATCATCATTATCTAGGTGAATGCTGACATATTTCTGGGTGAAGGAATAAAAAGTAGGTGAGAAACATAAGGGGGTCAAGTTAGGGTTGACCAGAAGTAATGGTACAAGAGCAGGAAGAGAGGATGGTGGTGTTAACTGTGTCAATGCCTGCAGGTATTTTGAGAGTAAATGATAGACTCAGAGTTATAGAATAGTTACAGCAATAAAGGCTGTCATTTGTCTGGATGTATCTGAGCAATTCACCTCTTACCACCCATAAGGCTATAAGAGAGAGGAGTAGATTTGGGCCATTCAGTCCATTGATTCTGTTCCACCATTTGTTCCTAGCTGATATGTTTCTCATTCTCCTGCCTTCTCTCTGTAACCTTTGATTACCTTACTAACCAAGAAAAAATCTATCTCTATCTTAAATAGACTTGATGACTTGGTCTCGAAAGTCTTCTGCAGCAATGAGTTCCACAGTTTCACCACCCTCTGCCTGAAGAAATTCCTCTTCATCTCAGTTCTGAAGGGTCATCCCTTCATTGCCCTTTGAGCCCAGTCTCTCCTACTGGTGGGAACATCTTCTCTACGACCACTCTATCCAAGCATCTCTGCGTTCTTTAAGTTTCAATGAGATCCGTCCTCATCCTTCTAAACTCCATCGAATACGGACCCAGGGTCCTCAATCACTCCTAATATGACAAGCCCTTTATTCGTGGCACCGTTCTTGTGAGTCTCCTCTGGACCATCTCCAAGGCCAGCACATTCTTCCTTAAATACGGGGCCCAAAACAGCTCACAATATTCCAAATAATATTTGTGTGATCCTCTATGCCTTCTCTCTGTAGCCCTACATATTCTTCATTACCTGAAAATAATTCTGTACCTTTTTAAATGCATTGTTTGAAACTGCCTTCACAACATAATCAGGTGTTGCATCGTAAATTCCAACCACTGACATGAAAAAGTTTTTCATAACATTGTCTTTTTTTTTGCCTATGGCCTGTATGTTCCGGTTCTCAAAACCTCTACAAGTCAGAACAATGGGGACAAAAGGTACAGTTTATATGTGTCACAATCAGGTCAGGTGTGACTTTGAGAAAAAGCCATTGTGATACTGTGGCTGGCACAGAAACTGGATTAGAGTGATTCAAACATGGAGTTCTAGTAATGAGCACAGGATCATGAGGCGATAATATATTTAATGAGTTTGTAGAGGAAAGAGAGGCTGGATGTGCGTCAAATATTTTCTTTAAAGGAGATTTGAATAAAAGTGGACAGTACCTGAAGAAAGTGTTAACAAGATCAACTAACATGGAAGGCAGGAAAGGAAAGTGAGTGGTGAGTTACGTAGATGGGTGTAACTCCAAGAACACTCAAGAAGCTTGACACCATCTAAGACAAAGTGTCCTGACTGATTGGCAGCACATCCACAGGCATCCACTCCCTCCACTACCATCACTCAGTAGCAGCAGTGTGTACTAGCTACAAGATGCACTCTGGAAATTCACCAAAGATCCTTAGACGGCACCTTCCAAACTCATGACCACTTCCATCTAGAAGGACAAGGGCAATAGATATATGGGAACACCACCTTCTGCTAGTTCCCCTCCAAGCCACTCACCATCCAGACTTGGAAATATATCACCGTTTCTTCACTGTCACTGGGTCAAATTCCTGGAATTCTGCCCTCAACGGCATTGGGAGTCAACCTCCAGCATGTGGACTGCAGTGGTTCCAGAAGCAAACTCACCATCACCTTCTCAAGGGCAACTAGGAATGGGCAATAAAATGCTGGCCAGCCAACGATTCCCATGTTCAGTGAGTAAATAAAAATAAGTACTTTGTTGGGCCCCATCTTTTGTTGTACAGATTCAAATTTTGTTTAAAATATTGATAGTAGCTTTCAAACTTGGGAGAATATTAACAAGTTTTAGCGCTCCATAATCAAGTGAAACAATATAGTGCAGGGCTGGATGAACACAGCAGGCCAAGCAGCATCATAGGAGCA
>NC_063347.1:32209129-32242827 GCF_021869965.1 Rhincodon typus
TCCTCTGACACTGCTTGGCCTGCTGTGTTCATCCAGCTCTACACCTTGTTATCTCTTACGTTAGTTTTGTCAACTGTGTTTAGCCTGTTTGTAAGATTATTGAATGGTCAACACATACAACCATATATGTCTGTTTGGGATAACTTATCTTTGGAAAAAGAGGGATGTTGTCTTTTGTCTCAGTCAGTATTCCTTTTATCAGTATGCTGACTAAATCAAAATTGCATCACAATTATATGGCTCGATGTTATAAAAGTTTTAGACACCGTCTTATGGAGCTCACCTAAGCATGACATGCTACTAGAGCATATTCTTCTGTAACCAAATAGCCTAACACCAACCCAGACATTTATGTGTCTGTGATTGTAATAATTGCATGTGATAGCCATCTGTAATAAATATCTGCTTAATTATTCAATATCATGACATCCACAACCTAGCTTATGTTATGAGGATGGCATAAGCATTGCCATATCAGTTAAAGATACCCTTTTGAAGGCAAAAACCCAAATCAGTGGGCATCTAGATTAAGGCAAAGCATTGAGTGACCTTTAAGAGTCTTCTCTTATTTTCTACAGTTTCTACCACAGACATCTCGGAAATTAAAATGCCATTGGATATATAATTGTAACAAGGAGGAACAGTTATATTAATGACAGCTTATACACTTGTGATGTGTACCTTGGACGTGCAAAGGGCCAAGTTCAAATGGCAATAAACAGGAAAGGGATGCTAAGTCTTAGCTCATTTATTTTAGCTAAGTGCCTGCTCCATTTCTGCAGGAAGGGTTGGATTAAAATTCTTCCTCCCATGCCCCACCCTCCAGCAAATTATAAGGAAGCAGCAAACCAACAGTGCCACTTGTAGATTAACCAACTGAAGCCAAAATCATAAAATGAACGAAAGTTGCAAAAAAGTTTTAATTAGACTGGAGGGCTGCCAGTCCAGTTTTGAACATCTTGTGGCTTACCACTTCTTTGTTTTGGAGGGGTAGTAATGTAGATGCACCAGAATGATACCAGAGTACTGGTGAAATTATGAGATCAGGTTCCATAGACTAGTCCTAGTTTGCTATGCTCAAAGGATTCTAAGAGTTGTCCTAATAGAGATGTTTAACATGATTGAATTATTTGATAAGGTAGAAGCTCTTTCCTTTGCTCAGAGTGTCACCTTAAAAATAGAGCTGAGCAACATAGATTGAAATCACAAAGCACTTCTTCACTCACAGTGGAAAGTTGAAATTCTCTCTCCATAAAGCTGTTGAGGCCAGTCCCAAAGAACAGTCACATTGAACTCAAAAAGTTAACTATTTCTCTGTCCACAAATGCTGCCAGACCTCTCAAGGTCTCTGTTTTTAATTTAAACCTTGAACTTTGATAATCCATTGTTTTTAACGAAGCTGTTGAAAACATTCAAATGAGATGGATATATTAGTTTAGGATAATAAGGGATATGGAGCCAAAGCATGCTAATACATGTAAGATACAGATTAACCATAACCTGACAAAGTTGCAGAATAGGCTTGACAGACTTCTTCTGTTTCTATGCTTCCGGTAAAGTCCCACTTTTAAAATGACTATGCCTTCAGTTGCCAGGGGCTTTAAACGTCCTCCCTAAACCTTTTCATCTCTCTTTATTTCTTTAAGACACTCCTTAAAACAGCATTTTTGGTTTTGCTTCCTAATACTTTCCAATGCAGCTTGGAGTCAAATTTTCTGTATATTTCCCTTATGAAATGCCTCGAAAGTCTTGGTATGTTAAGATTTCTATTTATGTTGCCACTTTATTATCTGAACCAGCTATATAATGGCTTTGTAAATAAAACCACAAACATTATTGAACAGTAGATAGCTGAAGTAGATGTTTAATTCTGTTTCCAAAATCTCACAATAAATATTTCCATACAGAAAGTATATTCATGACTTTCCAGACAGATGCCATGAAATTCTAAATTTTCTAGATTCTAATCTAGGTTATTAAACTGAGAACTATTAAAGTGAAGCAAATATTTTGCCTGAAAATGAAGGGAAAGTCTATGAATAACTAAGGTGCTGTTCATGAGATACACAGGGCCAAATGTACTCATCATCATCAGCTTAGGTTATTTTATAAAAGTCTTGCTTCTTGAGTCAAGGGTGTAGTTTCAAGCCCATTACAAGATGCAAAACTCTTGCTTAAACTTCAGCACCAAATTGCGTAAGTGTTACCAAAGAGCTGCTGTCATCTAGAAGAGGTTTGAAATCAGTTTAGATAGATGTTAAAAATCTGATGGTGCTACGTGAAAAAAAGGGGAGCGTTCTCCTGATTTCCTGGCTACATCTCCTTCAATTAGCATCAATGAAAATGCATCAACTGGTCTTTAATCTATGTGTTTATTTACTTGCTATAAATAAAGTGACTGCACTTCTGTTAGACAAAGTGATTTAATCACTCTTTAATCAATCAAGTGCAAGTTAATAAATCACAAATTACTTTCAATATCACCAACGATTTTCCAGGCTATATTGTTTCATGAAGAAGTATAGTAGATTGTGCTCTTTGTCTTATTGTTACTTGTTCAGGAGAGTGACTGGAATTTTCAAACTATGGTCTATATGAAGTCAAAGACTCTCTCAAAAAATAAAATTCTTGAATAAAATATACTAGATGACCACATGTTGGCAATCAATAACACAAGCAGAACAGACCAATAGGTGTTTTATCATTTGTTTCTGTTTTTATGCCTGGCTCACGCAGACTTAAGACAAACCAATGCCATTGAAATTTCATTTCAGCAATCACTGTCAGTATGAAATAACTGATTGCCTGAGTAGCCATGCCTCACAGTCAATCTGAGGAATGAGACAATATAAGCTGTCCATAAAGTCTGATGTTCTTTTCTGGTCATTTCAGTGCTATTTTCTTCTAATGTCACACGTTCCAGAAAATGTTGATGGCAACTGTGAATTCACAATAACAATGAAAACAACATTTGAAAGCATGGGTAAAAAAGAAAACAGGGAAAAGGCTTTCGAGTTAATATTTTTATTGAGGAAGCTACCATCTGTTTGGGCACAATAGGCTCATTGGCCAGCATCTATACCAACCTTGTTACATTTACTTGTTACTCCACAGTCTTAGTGATTTACATTTAGTCAGTAATCAACAATATCTTCCATTAGAACTTCTAATGTTTTCCAACATTCCAGGTCGCTTCACATAACTGTTATCAGATGATGTTTTACAATGCGCCAATAAGATATAATTGAGTTAAGTGACCATTTCTTAATCCAAAAGGTAGGCCTTCAAAAGCATCTTAAAGCCAGTGAAAGAGGTAAGAAAAACACTTCAGCATTTTTTTTACCCTAATCTCATTGTCATGGCTACCTTATTTCTTTCATTAGTAGATTAATCTTTACATTTAAAGTTATCGATGGTCAACTTATATATAAACATGTGAAATAGAAGTCAGGGTAGGCCATTCAGCCCCTCAAACCTGCTCTGCCATTCAATAAGATCATGACTGTGGCTTCAACTCCACATTCCCCCTCTTCCTGATATCCTTAACTCCCTTATTAATCAAGAATCTACCTTCTTCTGCCTTAAAAATATTCACAGCCTAAATACTTCAATGGTCAAACAGTCATTAGAGCAGAGTAGCCTGCAGAATCCCCAAGGCAGCTAACTCCTTGGGAATTACACAGAAAATTGAATTTTCCAAAGGCTAATTCCCTCCATATACAACCCACTGCTTTAAATGGAAAGCTGCTTCTTTTTTCTGTTATCTGCTTGCATTAATTAATTAAAATTAATCTAACTTTCTTACTCTTTCTTTAACAGTGACGAGAATCAGATCCAAAATTATCAAATTTCATATTTGTGGCTTCCACCAAGATATCTGCAAACCAATGGTTAGCAATTTGTCTCGTTGTTGATTTTTAGACCCAAATAAAAGTATTTGCAGACTATTGATAATAAACCCAGATTACTTTCAGGCCATGTGATTGTAAATGAGTTCAGCTTCAAATTTGGGGTTTTCCATATTCTGACCTTTCTTAAGGAGGAAGAACAGTCATGTGGCATGTAAACTTTACCACCTAGGTGCCAGCAGCATTCAACGTTTCAAGTGGTAGCTTAGCTTGATGGGCATAGCTCTCTCCTCTGATCGGAAAGATTGCAGAATTCCGTTCAGAAACATAAGTGCATAATTAAGATTGATATATCAGAATACAACTGAGGGAATGCTGCACTGGTGGCATTTATATGAATCTTTGATGGAAGTGGGAGTCAGCAGCAAGACCAGAATTTACTATCCATCTCGAACAGCTTTTTAAAAATTTTTTCATGGAATGTTAGCAGCACTGGCAGGCTCAGCATTCTTTGTTCATTATTAATTGTCCCAAAAGAGGCAGTGGTGAGCTGCTTTCATGAACCGCTGCAGTCCATCCAGTGTAGACACACCTATAGTGTCATTGACTGAGTTTCTAGGCCATTTCAAAGGGCCGTAAGTCAAGATCATTATCGTGGGTCTACAGTCACCATTAGACCCAACGGAGCAAGGAAACAGATTTCATTCTCTAATGAATATTAATAAGCCAGATGGATTTTTTAAACAAAAATCCAGTTCTACATAGTCCACATTACTGATTGTAGATTTTTATAATTACATAATTTAAACTTAAGTAATTAAATGTGATTTGATTTCACATCTCTGGATTGTTAGCCCAGGTCTTGGGATCACTAGTCCAGTAACATAAGCACTGTGCTATTGTACAGAGGCAATATCTTTTCAGAGAGACATTAAAATAAAAAATAGACTGTGGGTGAACTAGGTACAATAAATTCCATGGCAGCTCTGTGAAAAAGTGATGAAAATTCTCCCGATATAATCAACAAAGCCATTAATTAACCAGCAAACTCAAGTTATCTGTATCATATTGTAGATCAGATCAAACCCACGCAAATATAACAAGGTGGTAGCCTAGACCTTAACTTTTATCTTAGCTGAAGGCAAAATGTAAGGTGCTGTGTTCCAGATGTAATTTGATTGGTCACACAACTTGGCTTTAAGCAAAACATACTTTATTCTTACCCCCAGTTAAAGTACAAAAAAAAAAGAATGATATAACCTTAACTGTATTGGAAAAACTAAAATAATAGATTTTTAAAGTTCTAAACAACAACTGTCCCAAGGTAGTAAAATCCTATAAACACACCCTCTTTAAAGGCAAATTCAGTAAAATAGTTTGTCTCACATGCAATTCTCACAGAGAGATACAGAACCTAAACATTTTGCTATAGCAGGGATAGATGTATGGCAGCTTCAAAACTCCAACAACTACTGAAAACTAAACTAAAACCCTGATTCTATGGGAGCCTGACTCTACCCATTTATGTTGTTTCTATCGTTCCTACTTTTAAAAAAAACCAAGGCCTCACAAGCTGTTTACTTTATTGGCTTTGAACAGACTGCTCAGTGCTTCTGCCTCAATATCTCTTCATAAAAAAGACCAGGACAAAGTAGACCTCTGAAAGCCATAGTGTCATCACAGTCATCTATCTCATTACATTTTTTGTGGAATTTTCCAGTGTGCAAATGATTTGTATTTACTGCAAAATTTTAAAATTTCTACATTTCAACATTAATGGGCTGTTAAAAAAAATTACTATCATTTCCAAATTTTTTCAACACTACATAAACAATGCCAAAATTTTAAAAAAACTAAAGATTTCCTTTCTCTGAGGTCTGATCATTAACTATTTTAAGAATTGCTAATTGCTAGCCTCAATTTCCCCATGCTGCAACCCAATCCCATTTTGTTAAAAAAAAGGAAACGTACTGAGTTGATGCTAATAGGCCACAAACCTCATCCAGCTAGCAACAATCTCAAGTTAACTTTGCATTTTGAAAATGCAGGCAGATGAGAAGAATCTTCAGGCTTATGGAATCGGAAGACTTTACTTTGGTCGTGTCATGGCTTGCATGAGACTTGTAAATCAAGTGGCACTGACTTCAGAGTTGCTTCCCTTTCAATATACAGGGTAATATCCTTACATTAAGTTCACATAAAAGGAAAACATTGAAAAGAATGAATTCCAAATCATTACCTTTTAAACTTGCTGTTTACCCAGGACCATTACTATATCCTTCATCTCAACTTCTGAGAACAAATGCAAGTTTACAGAAGAAATTAAATATACAACCTACAGGTTTATGAAATGAAAATGTGAATTCTTAAGGTTTTGGCTGAATAAACATTTGAAATCTTGACTCTTTCTTTTCTCCATTGCATTGTCAAGAAAACTAGCCCAGCAAAATTAATGCTTCAAAATGTAGGTAATCTGATTTTGGGCAATGAGCTCTGCCATTAGGCCATGGTAGCAAATGTTAAGATTGAGACTAACAAGAAATATGTGAGTCACTGGTAATGCCATATTTATCACCTGTCCCCAGTTGTTCTGAGGAGGTGTGGTGGGCATTCTAGCAGCTTTCTTTGTTCCAAAATTATACTTTACTGCTAAAATTTATAAAATTCTGAAAGCTTGCAACTTGGAAATTACAGAAAGTGCAATCAAATTCAATTTGTTTCGATGCAGCATGTTCCACTGTTACAAGCCAGAGCATATTGTAATACTCGTAATATTTACAATATACATTCCATGACAGGCACACCAGCCAAGGGGACATATCACAATCTGCAAATTACACAAATGCAAAATAAAAATTTGTCTCAATACAGCATGCTCTATGCTGAGGAGACTCAAGGCAATTTCAATATTCTTATTATTCACAACGGACTTAGCTTGGCGAGGATAGAACCCAAATGGTTTTATCATTTCGGTCCTTTGGTTATGATGGTTGGAAGGCCTCAAACAGCAATCTTTCCACATTGTACCACGATGGCAGCTGCCTCAAGCTTTAGTGTCTCCGTCAACATGTAGCACTAGACCTTGGAACGTGCCAAACCAAAAAATTTAGTTGAAGACATCACTTTGCAACAGAAGACCAGCAGATTTCAGACAGACCACACATCGTGTTGATGGTTCAGCAAACATACTTGAAGGTTATCTCAACGCACATCCCTGGAACAAACAGTAGAACACAGAGACTGGTGTCACAGAGCTGCTTGGGATGACCATCAACCAAAAGCATAGTGTCTCTCATCTTGTTTATGACTGAGAAGCTAATTGAATCAGAAAGTTATTAATAATTTCAGTGTGGTAATGGAGCTATAAAAGGTATGGCTGGGTAAGAATGGCAGGTTTCCATTCTTAAAAAAAAATCAGTGGAGCAGTTGTGTTTTTAATAAATTATGTTTGTGAAAGATTCCTGGTCACTTTTCTAACTCCAATGTATTTGTTTTCAATTCCTGTAAATTGTACTGAAATTAATCACCATAATGGAATTTTAATGGAATTATACTTCCAGGCCTTTGGATTACTAGTCCGGGGGACTTCCTTTAGCTTTGATGATGTCATGGACAAAAGTAGAGTGTTTCTCTTGCTTGTAACCATTATTCTGAATGTAAAGTGTAGATATTTTCTGACCTGCAGAGTGTCTGCCCCAACTTAAATAATTCAAGCTGCAAGTTTTTGTGAGATTAAAAATAAAGGTCATTTACTGTCATACATTTGCAATATAAAGTAGAATGTTTCACTCGCTCATTTTGCACACACTGTCACACATCACAAAGATCAGACACACAAAGATTTAAAAAAAACTCTCTTACTGTCTTTCATAGTTAGGAGGTCTGTTGTTTCCAAAATAAATTGATGCCACAGTTGAAGTGAATCTCTTGTAAAGTAGAGGATTCTAAGCCAGCTGCAAGGCTTTTTGTAGTTGAATTTCCAGAAGACTGGTTCTCAGGTAAATGCAATGTCCTCTGATGAAGGGTCCAGGCCCGAAACGTCAGCCTCTCTGCTCCTATGATGCTGCTTGGCCTGCTGTGTTCATCCAGCCCTGCACCTTGTTGTCCTCAAAGCATTTCTGGTTTAATATTTTCCAATCCACCAGTTCACAGATGTTATCACACACCTCCGGTGCAGGTGGGACTTAAACATAGTTCTCCTGGCTCAGCATTGTTGTTTAGTGTTTGCTTTATATCCCGAAGTGTTATTACACAGAACCAAATGGCACTTTTCCCCGATCACCAAATCACCCATGGGGCATTGCTATTTATTGCCTTTCATAACTTGCAGCTGGTTTGATGGTTTTCTGATTGTCTCACAGAACAAATTCTTGTTGTTATTAAAAAAAGCAGGCAAACAAGATTGCTTTCTGAATACAACTGATGTAGTTTCCTATATGTTAGTCCACGTAACATTTATCAGAGACTTGGGTTCTTACTGAGACAGAAATATGGAAGCTTACTAAGTCAGCTATAATACGGTCACTTTTCTCTTCCAAGTCATTAATTCATATTGGCATGAATTTGTCCCCATCACTGATTCCTGTGGACTTCACTAGTTACAGGTTGCCTTGCTGAAAATGCCCCACTTTTACCAAATTCCTGTGTTCCATTTGTTAGCTAATCTGCTATTCAGGCTAATGTGGGACCCCAATTCCATGAGCTTTTATATTATTAAGTAGCTTAATGGGTGGTACCTTATCAAGTACCTTACCTTCTGGAAATCTAAATACATGAAGGTGAAATTTGCTTAGGTCATGGATAGCTCAATGTTACAGTCTTGAATATTTGGTATTGAAATTGACATAGGCATGGATTGTGATCATACGTAGATCTGTACGTGCATAAATTACCCTAGTAGAGAGGGGGAGAACTTGATCTCCTCCTGGGAAGTAAGGCAGGGCAAGTAACTAAGGTATTGGTAGAGGAGCACTTTGGGACCAGTAACCATAATTCTATTAGTTTTAAACTAGTTATAGAAAAGGGTAGGTCTGGTCCACAAGTTCTAAATTGGAGCAAGGCCAATTTGATGGTATTAGTCAGGAACTTTCAAAAGTTGTTTAGGGGAGGCTGTTTGCAGGTAAAGATATACATAGTAAGTGGGAGGCTTTTAGAAGTGTGGTAACAAGAGTACAGGACCAGCATGTTCCTGTTAATGAGAAGGACAAGGCTGGCAGGAGTAGGCAACACTGGATATTGAGGCTCTGGTCAAGAGAAAGGAGGCATACACTAGGTATTGGTAGCTGAGATCAAGTGAATCCCTTGAGGACAATAAGGGATGGGATGTAGCAGTACACACAAGACAGAAATCAGGAGGCCAAAAAGGGGACATAAGATAGCTTTGGCAGATAAGGTAGAGGAAAATCTGGAGAGATTCTACAAGTATATTAAGGGCAGAAAATTAACTAGGGAGAGAATAGGGACCCCTAAAGATCAACAAGGTCATTTTTGTGCAGAGCCACAGGAGTTGGGGAGATCCTAAATGATATTTCTCATCAGTATTTACTGTGGAGAAAGACATGGAAGCTAAGGAACTCAGGGAAATAAACAGCGATGAATAGAAAGGAGTCTGCATTACAGAAGAGGAGGTGCAGAAGGTCTTAAAATACATGAAGGTAGATAAATCACCAGGACCTGATCAAGTGTACCCTATTTTGGGAAGCTAGGGAAGAAATTGTGAGGCCACAAATATTTACATCACTGATAGCCAGGGGTGAGGTGCTGGAAGACAGGTGAGTAACTAATGTTGTGCCATTATTTGAGAAAGCTGCAAGGAAAAACCGGGCAATTCAGAACAGCAAGCCTAAAATCAGTGGTGGCTAAGTTGTTGGAGGGGATTCTGAGAGATAGGATTTACTTGCATTTGAAAAGACGGGCACTGATTAGGTATAGTCAGCATGGCTTTGTGCATGGGAAATCATGTCTCACTAACTTGATTGAGTTTTTTGAAGGGGTGACCAAGAAGACAGTTGAAGGAGAGCAGTAGATGTTGTCTGTATGGACTTTAGCAAGGCCTTTGTCAAGGTTCCGCATGATAGACTAATTGATAAGGTTAGATCACATGGGATCCAGGGCCTGTTTCTGTTCTGTGAGACTCTATGCAGGTGTATAGGGATGAAAGGCCCAGTTATATCAGTGATGTATTAAGCCTCCATCCTCGGGAACCATATTGACATTTAAGATGGATCATTTCAATGCAGAGAATGTCACATTCTTACAATTTCCTGAATACATCTCTTGTTAAATGTATATAAGGATGATATTTGCACTTGCACCACTGTCAATCTTGGCATGTTGTGCAGTTTGTTCATTTCCATCAGGGTATATTATTTGGACAGAGATAAAGGCTTCAGCTCTCTTAATGGCATTCACATATTGTGTCAGTTGTCCACATGTACTGTCTGAGTGAGTCTGCAAGCTGGAATTTTGTGGTTACCTTTTCACTTCATTGACATGCTTAAGTGCCATGAATGGAAGTATGGAAATATCATTGACGTTGTTCCTTGGTTGACCCTTACTCATGTACTGCTGAGGAGCACTGTGTCGTACAATGGGTTTCTCTGAACATTTGAACTTCTTGCGCATTTCAGCCCAATGTCCTCGTGCAGAGCGGAGCTTGCATATATCAGGAAATGATGGTGAGTTTTGGTGAGTTGACACAATTCACATCTCAACAAGATGTGGATGGATGCTTCACTACCCTGTTGACAACTACAATAGTTGCTGTGGAGTCAAGCACTGGAAGATGTTACTGTCCTGTTATAATTACTTCAAACCTGTCTTCAGTTTCTAACAGTACATCAATGGTGCATTCTTTAGATTTGGCCGAAGTCCATTTTGGAAAGATTTTATAGATATGGAAGCAATGAGCAGTTCCATAAACCTTTCAGTTAAGTTAGCTTCAGTGAAATCTCATTCTGTGCCTTAACATCAACATCTGCCAATGAACCGATTGAAATTTTCACCTGGTTGTTGGCAGTCTGACATAAACTCAAACCTGTGAATCCTGTAGTTGACTTAGCCCTTAAGCTGACTTTCTAAAAATTGGAAATTTTGTCAGGTCTTTGTGGTTACCACTAGAAATGCCGAAGATTCTTTTCTCAATCCTTCGTTTCAAAAGGCGATAAGAAGATTGACAGACTGTCTCTCTTTATCAGCTATCTGTTGATCTATGAAGAGAAGATTCATTCTTTCTTTGAATAACTGACATTTTGACATATTCAGATGTTTGCTTTCCATCTCTATTGTGCATCATTTTGCTCTTTCAGAAATGCCTGCATACAGAGGATCTGTCTTGCAGTGCAAAGCTGCTTATTTTTTTTTGTTGCTTTCTCTTTCTGTTTCTCTCCTGGTTGCTGCTTAAAAGGTCACTGCTTTCTCTTCTTTATATGACCTTTTTTTAAAGAAATAGCTCACGGCATTCATGTCAAAAAAGTATTAGTATGGTTATATGTAACTATTATTTGGTTTTGCACTATTTTCAAAGAAAAGGAATCAACCATAGATTGCAAAGGATTGAACAAAATGTAGATGTATTTTCTCTTGGCATTTTGGGCTGCTCTTCACTCTAGGATCACTTTACTAAATTAAAGCTGTCTTGGGTTTCTTTTTGGTTCTTGGGCTGAAGCAGGAGGGGAAGTGTTTGGCTCAATAAGCCTTGGGTTCACACACTCTGGTAGACATTTAATGCTTTGTGTACTAACTGTTGTGCCAGATAACTTCATGGAAGACTAACTCCATGGCCAACGAGCAAGAAAGCTCATCCAATCAGGAGTTTCAACAATGAAGTTCCACATCTTCTGAGATTGGAGGCAAAATACACAAATATTCTCTCTGTCTCTATCTCGGTCTCTCCCTCTCTCTCACTTAACAAAGGTAGAGGTATTTACACAGCACACTGTTCTTCCATTAGAGGACATTTCTCTTCCATGTTTGCTGCTCATTGGTGATCCAGTATCTGCAAACAGAGAAGAGGAACATCTTCTTGAAATGACTTGACATTTGTTCAAATGTAATAGGCATCATTGGCAATCAGGGTGAGATCTCTTCATTGGTTGTAGTCATATCACACACAAAGGAAGATGGTTGTGGTTCTCGGAGGTCAGTCATCTCAAAATCAGGATGTCATTGCAGGAGTTCATCAGGGTAGCATCCAAGATCTAACCATCTTCAGCTGCTTCATCAACGATTCCCTCTGTCATAAATTCATGCCACCACCACTGAGAAGGACAGAGGCAGCAAATGCACGGGAACACCACCACCTTCAAATTCTCTCACAGTCTGGAGATAGACACATTTTAAATAATCAAGTGAATCAAGCATTTTTGGGATAAGGCAAGAAAGTGAAGTCGAGCTTTATCAGATCTTCCATGACACCATTGAAATGCAGGGTAGACTTGACGGGCCAAATGGCCTACTTCTGTTCCAATGATATTACAGTGTTATGGTCGTCTTAGTCAGAAGGGAAGGTTCATTGATTTGACTTTATTCAGCACCATTTACCACTCAGATATTGAAGCAGTGCGTGTCCGTATGCTTCAAGACCTGGACAATAGTCAGGTGAGGCTGATAAATGGCTAACATCATGCCACATAAATTCCAGGAAATGACTATTTACAACAAGCCCTTGACATTCAGTGACATTACCGTTGCTAAATCCCCCAAAGCATCAACATCCCGAAGGTTATAGTTTGACCAGAAACTGAACTGCATCAGCCTTTCAATGCTATGGCAAAACAGCACATCAGAGGCTCGAATTCTGTGGCAAGTAACTCATGTCCTATTTTCCTAGTGCCTTTCCATCATCTATAAAGCAAACAAAGGAGTGTGAGGGAATATCGTCCATAGGCCTGGATGACAGCAGCTCCAACAACACTGAAGAAGCTTGACACCATCCCGGACAAGGCTTGATTGGCACCCATTCCAAAATCATCAGCATTCACTACTTTCACCATTGACACACAGTAACAGCTACAAGATGCACTGTAGTAACTCCCTGAGGCTCCTTTGACAGCACTTTTCAAAGTCTCCACCACAACCACCTAAAAGGATCAGGGCAGTAGATGCATGGGAACATCACCACCTGGAAGTACCCCTCCAAGCCACATACCATCCTGACTTTGAACGATGTTGCATTTCTTCACTGCAGCTTGATCAAAATCCTGGAAGTCTCTTTTGAACTGCATCGTAAATGGTCCTACACTTCATGAACTGTATTGGTTCAAAAAGGCAACTGTGGGGAGGCGATGGCCTAATGGTATTATCACTGGAATGTTAATCCAGAGACCCAGGGGGACCTGGGTTTGAATCCCATCATGGCAGATGGTGGAATTTGAATTCAATAAATATCTGGAATTAAGGATCTAATGATGACCGTGAATCCATTGCCGATTGTCAGAAAAACCCATCTGGTTCACTAATGTCCTTTAGGGAAGGAAACTGCCATCCTTACCTGGTCTGACCTACATGTGACTCCAGATCCCCAGTAATGTGTTTGACTCTTAGCTGCTCTCTGGGCAATTAGGGATGGGCAATAAATGCTGTCCAGCCAGTGACGCCCTCATCCCATTAATGAATAAAGAAGAAAAAAAACCACCACCTCTGCAGAGCAACTGAGAATGTACACTAAGTGCTGGCCTAGCCAGTGATGAGCAGATGACATGAAGATGTTTTTAAAAAATTATTTTTAGATATTCCTTTATGGGATCCAGCGATCATTGGCTAGTCTAGCATTTAAAGCAGAAACTGTATCCCATATTTGTCCTACTGCATTTAAAAATTACAAAGCAAATCGACAAGAGCCAAGCAATGTGAATGTTGTAAAGCAGTGCACAAAATTGTCAAACTATCTTAACAGCAGGATGAACTATTTTCTCCATGACAGATTTGTAGCGGCTCAAAGGATTAAAACAGTACATCACTGAGCAGAATTCAACAATAAGTAATAATCCACTAAATTTATAATGAGGCTTAAAAGAACAACTTGCTAATCTTAGTTGAATCTAAGGATATCTCACCTGTCTTTAAAATTCTCTTTAACAGAAATAAGTTCTACATTTTCATACCATAGCAAAATGTGTATTTACTGTCACATACACATAGGCACAAGGATAATACATATTGCCACAAAAGTTTTTAAGATAGTTACAGCATATCATGTAACTTTGACAGAAGAAGTGCGAGACAATCCTTAAATGCAAAAAAATACCTAATGTGAAAAACCATAGTTCACCATAAAATTCACACAACTCTGTGGTTAAAGATGAACTGTCAACAAAAGGGACTCCAATATAACAGCAGATTTGTCCTTCTGTTTAGCCATGAACAACAGAGACATCAAAACTCAATAGATGTTAGACAAATCTAAAGTGAATCTTATTATACTGTGATGGCTCCGAAGCCAAAAACTCCAAGACTTTAGTTGTCTCAAATCCTCAATGTCAAAAGCTGCATCATAACATGTTTGCCAGCCTAACAGGTAATAATATTTTGTTAACAGTCATGTTTATTATCTATTTTCAAAAAATAGCAATACAAGTTTTGCTGTAAGATCACCTGAAAAACCACTGACTCAGCTGCAATATAAATATGCAGCCAAGGTAATAGGCAGCTAAACCTTGAAAGTTGAAGTGGGATTCTTCCCTCCCAGCTCATCTTTTCTAACGTCAAGTTTATATGGGAGCTAAACACTTTACCATTCAACTGCACAAATCTTCCAGATTTCTGAGAATCTTGTGTTTATACAGGACCTCCATCACTCTTAAAGCATCAATTCATCTAAGAAACTACAGACCTTCAGATTGAAATAATCCCAGATTATAACCTATTTTTTCCCATCTGTATTTAGTCTTTGTGTGTGAAATAGTGTATGAGAGGTGTCAAAGGGGTGGTGGTGGGAGGCAATTGGGTCTGGTGGCAGGGTA
Organism: Rhincodon typus; assembly: GCF_021869965.1. NCBI lineage: Eukaryota > Metazoa > Chordata > Chondrichthyes > Orectolobiformes > Rhincodontidae > Rhincodon > Rhincodon typus. The sequence goes on from NC_063347.1 coordinate 32,223,939, forward strand.
TTGAGCTCAGGTCCAGGGGTGGGAGGGTGGAGAAAAGGGGTTGTCAGATTTGGAGTAGGGAAAGGGAGTCATCACGTCTGGTGTGTGGAGTATCAAGCAAGGATGTGGGGTGTCATGTCCAGCAGTGGTGGTAAGGCATCATCTCCAGTTGGATAAGGTGGGAAGTTCAAGTATTGGGATGGTGGGGATTATATCTGGTCCCAAGTATAGAGGAAGGGTGTCAGGTACAATGGCAGGGGTGTTGAGATCCAGTGGCAGGGGCCTGTCATGGATCTGGGTTTGGCGAAGGTGTTCTTGGGGTGTGAGAGGTACGTTGGTCGGTCAGTTGAAAAGTTATTCACGTGTTCAACTAGGCTTTTAACGGTTTAACTTTTCCTGTGTAACTATTTACTTATTTCCAGCAGACGCCTCTAAGTTTTCAGATTTACATGGGTATCTTTGCAGGCTTTCAGGCACAGGGGAATTGCTCAGCAGAATCTTCCATTTCCAGGGTAATTCCTTCAACTTCTTCTACAATGGGATTCTGCGAGGTCCCCATGCTTCAGGAACAACTGACCACCAGGTCTACCCAGGCCATCATATCTCTTAAATAGTACTGTAGGCATGAATGTGTGAATATTCAGCGTCATCTGTATGTGTGAAAATTGATGTTGAGAACCTGAAAAGGCATTCAATCTTAAGCATTCACCATCTGTCATATGATCTGGATCAAACATGTTGATATTACTGCTGTCTTCACAGAGTCACCCAAGTCTGGAATCAAACCAGGAATGTCGATGTTGTGAGGCAGCAGTGCTAACCACTGTGTAACCGTGCCACCTTAATTTCAATTATTAGCTAACAAATTTCATCCATACTCAATTCTGTACTTCTATTATGACCAACATCGAATATCTCTTACATTTTCTGGATCTTATTCTCTCAATTTCAGTAACAGCTTTGAGTTTGACAGTTATTATCACAATATCTTTCAATGTATCCAGATCCTTAATTTTATAGAACTTCCAGCTTATAGTCACTTATTGAAAATATTAATATAACTCTAATACTCCCTTAAGAAATGAAGCTTACTAGAAAAATCTAGATTTCCCACTTCATGTTAGACATTTTTCACTTCAACAATAATTAAATCCTGAGAAAGCCTCAGTCTATCCATGAATTAAAAATTGCTACAAGCCTAGGAAGGCTGGTTCATTCCTGGACAAGAAATATCAATTAAAACACAAATGCCTGTGAGGAGTTTTATGAAAAAAATGGGACAGAAATTGGTTTCAGATGAAGTATATCCTTCCCAACGGTAGATGTGAAGGAAACCTTTGTGAGTACCTGATCACATTGCCTCTCCATCTTGCTCTACATTTTATGAACACAAAACATGGGCAAACTTTCTCTGAACATCCCTAGTTTTTCTTCCAAAGTTCCAAAATGCCACCAGCACGGCCATTTCCTCGTTCCTGCATTTTCATGATGTTAAAACCAAGACTCATTGCAGGTTCTCATTCCAATGTAATATTTGATAGATTTCTCAAACTCCCTTATTACTTTCTTCCATCTTAATTTACAGCCTTCTAAAACCTCAGGTTGCAGTTTTTGCTGCTGATTCTGAGAGTATCTTTTCCCTAATGCAAGCTTGGTGGCTTCTCATACAATGAATCTGGACCATTTAATTTAACTTTTCAGTCAAAACAGTTCATAACAGAAGACCAAGCAGCATCAGAGGAGCAGGAAGGCTGACGTTTCGGGCCTAGACCGTTTGTCAGAAATGGGGGAGGGGAAGGGGGTTCTGAAATAAATAGGGAGAGAGGGGGAGGTGGATAGAAGATGGATAGAGGAGAAGATAGGTGGAGAGGAAACAGACAGGTCAAGGAGGCGGGGATGGAGCCAGAAAAGGTGAGTGTAGGTGGGGAGTTAGGGAGGGGATAGGTCAGTCCAGGGAGGACGGACAGGTCAAGGGGGCAGGATGAGGTTAATAGGTAGGAGATGGGGGTGGGGCTTGAGGTGGGAGGAGAGGACAGGTGGGAGGAAGGACAGGTAAGGGAGGCGGGGACGAGCTGGGCTGGTTTTGGGATGCGGTAGGGGGTTCCCAAGTGGAATATGAGTTGCTGTTCCTGCAACCTTCGGGTAGCATCGTTGTGGCACTGCAGGAGGCCCAGGATGGACATGTCGTCTGCGGAATGGGAGGGGGAGTTGAAATGGTTCACGACTGGGAGGTGCAGTTGTTTAGTGCGAAGCGAGAGTAGGTGTTCTGCAAAGCGGTCCCCAAGCCTCCGCTTGGTTTCCCCGATGTAGAGGAGGCCACAACGGGAACAGCGGATGCAATATACCACATTAGCAGATGTGCAGGTGAACACCTGCTTGATGTGGAAAGTCTTCTTGGGGCCTGGGATGGGGGTGAGGGGGGAGGTGTAGGGGCAGGTGTTGCACTTCCTGCGGTTGCAGGGAAAAGTGTCGGGTGGGGTGCAGCTCGAAAGGAGTGTGGAGCGGACAAGGGAGTCACGGAGAGAGTGGTCCCTCCGGAAAGCAGATAAGGGTGGGGAGGGAAAAATGTCTTTGGTGGTGGGGTCGGATTGCAGATGGCGGAAGTGTTGGAGGATGATGCGTTGGATCCGGAGGTTGGTGGGGTAGTACGTGAGGACGCGGGGGATTCTGGTTTGGTTGTTATTGCGGGGAGGGGGTATGAGGGATAAGTTGCAGGAAGTGCGGGAGACACGGTCGAGGGCGTTCTCGACCACTGAGGGGGGGAAGTTGCGGTCCTTGAAAAACGAGGACATCTGAGATGTTCGGGAGTGGAATGCCTCATCCTGGGAGCAAATGCGGAGGAGGCGAAGGAATTGGGAACCGGGGATGGCATTTTTGCAGGAAGGTGGGTGGGAGGAGGTGTATTCTAGGTAGTTGTGGGAGTTGGTGGGCTTGAAATGGATATCGGTTTCTAGATGGTTGCCGGAGATGGAGACCGAGGTCCAGGAAGGAGAGAGAGAGGTATTAGAGATGGTCCAGGTGAACTTAAGGTTGGGGTGGAAGGTGTTGGTGAAGTGGATGAACTGTTCGAGCTCCTCGTGGGAGCACAAGGTGGCGCTGATACAGTCATCAATGTAACGGAGGAAGAGGTGGGGTTTAGGGCCAGTGGAGCTACGGAAGAGGGATTGTTCCACATAACCTACGAAGAGGCAGGCATAGCTTGGGCCCATGCGGGTACCCATGGCCACCCCCTTTGTCTGTAGGAAGTGGGAGGAATTGAAAGAGAAGTTGTTGAGGGTGAGGACGAGTTTGGCTAAGCGGATGAGGGTGTCAGTGGAAGGGGACTGGTCGGGCCTGCGGGACAGGAAGAAGCGGAGGGCGTTTAGGCCATCTATATGGGGCATGCAGGTGTATAGGGACTGGACGTCCATGGTAAAGATGAGGTGACCATGACAATGTCTACATTCAGAATATTGAAACCCTTCAGAAGCGTTTCTCCCTGCGACTCCTGAAACACACACTCGCAGCAATGCGCCGGCATCTCCTGGCACGACAATCAAGCCTATCCCAGCTCAGAGCCTCCCTCTCCCACACCTGCAAAGGACCTCTCCTGTTTTTTATTCTTCGTAGGATCCACAACCTGAACTCACAATTTGACTCAGCTTTATTGGAATCAAAAAACCGTAAGTACAGTAAACTTACTGGTGCCTACCACCCAAAAGGGCTTCCTCCACCTCCCAAAACCCCACCCCTACCCAGGACCTTCCCCACAATGTGCCCGACGCCATTGGCCATGTGGCCACTGTCGGAGCAACCACGGATGACGTCACATCCTCTGCTGCCGGGTATACCACTTCCGGGACAGCGAACGCCATCCACAATGCTGCTGATGCCACTGCCTCCATTTCCAAGGCCAACACCAAAGACACTGAGGACACACCTACCGTCACCACTGCTGCCGCCTCCTACCCCGCTCTGCCCACCGCCGATGCCACTCCGCCCACCGCCAACACCGATGCAAATCCGCCCACCGCCAACGCTGACGCAACTCCGCCCACCACCGCTGACGTCGTTCCGCCCACCGCCTCCACAGCCAGCAGCTCCAGAGCAGACAGCAGCACCCAGCCCTGCCGAGTCTTCACCATCCCCCCAGACCTCCCCTTTACTGAGGACGAATGGTCAGTCCTCAGTAAAGGGCTCACCTTTGTCCCCCTCCACCCACACATCAACGAATACCGGTCACGTTTGGACGTAGAGCAGTTTTTCCGCCGCCATCGCCTCCGCGCTCACTTCTTCAACCATGAGCCAAACCCTCCCTCTACTGACCCCTTTTCCTGCCTCCAACACGCCCCCTCCTCCTGGACACCACCCCAAGGCCTCGTTCCCTCCCTCGATCTCTTCATCTCCAACTGCCGTCGTGACATCAATTGCCTCAACCTCTCCACCCCTCTCACCCACTCCAATCTCTCCCCCGCAGAACATGCAGCCCTCCGCTCCCTCCACTCCAATCCCAACCTCACCATAAAACCCGTGGACAAGGGAGGCGCAGTTGTGGTATGGCGCACTGACCTCTACATCGCCGAGGCCAGACGCCAACTATCCGACACCTCCTCCTACCGCCCCCTTGATCATGACCCCACCCCTGACCACCAAACCATCATCTCCCAAACCATCCACAACCTCATCACTTCAGGTGACCTCCCACTCACAGCCTCCAACCTCATCGTTCCCTGACCCCGCACCACCCACTTCTATCTCCTTCCAAAATCCACAAACCTGACTGCCCTGGTCGACCCATTGTCTCCACCTGCTCCTGCCCCACCGAACTTATCTCCACTTATCTGGACTCCATTTTCTCCCCCTTGGTCCAGGAACTCCCTACCTATGTCCGTGACACCACTCATGCCCTCCACCTCCTCCAGAACTTCCAATTCCCCAGTCCCCAACACCTCATCTTTACCATGGACGTCCAGTCCCTATACACCAGCATTCCCCATACACATGGCCTAAAGGCCCTCCGCTTCTTCCTGTCCCGCAGGCCCGACCAGCCCCCCTCCACTGACACCCTCATCCGCTTAGCCGAACTTGTCCTCACCCTCAACAACTTCTCTTTCAATTCCTCCCACTTCCTACAGACAAAGGGGGTGGCCATGGGTACCCGCATGGGCCCAAGCTATGCCTGCCTCTTCGTAGGTTATGTGGAACAATCCCTCTTCCGTAGCTACACTGGCCCTAAACCCCACCTCTTCCTCCGTTACATTGATGACTGTATCAGCGCCGCCTTGTGCTCCCACGAGGAGCTCGAACAGTTCATCCACTTCACCAACACCTTCCACCCCAATCTTAAGTTCACCTGGACCATGTCTCTCCTTCCTGGACCTCTCTGTCTCCATCTCCGGCAACCACCTAGAAACCGATATCCATTTCAAGCCCACCAACTCCCACAACTACCTAGAATACACCTCCTCCCACCCACCTTCCTGCAAAAATGCCATCCCCATTCCCTATTCCCAATTCATTCGCCTCCGCCGCATCTGCTCCCAGGATGAGACATTCCACTCCCGTACATCTCAGATGTCCTAGTTTTTCAAGGACCGCAACTTCCCCCCCTCAGTGGTCGAGAACGCCCTCGACCGTGTCTCCCGCACTTCCTGCAATTCATCCCTCATACCCCCTCCCCACAATAACAACCAAACCAGAATCCCCCTCGTCCTCACGTACTACCCCACCAACCTCCGGATCCAACGCATCATCCTCCAACACTTCCGCCATCTGCAATCCAACCCCACCACCAAAGACATTTTTCCCTTTGCTTTCCCTTATCTGCTTTCTGGAGGGACCACTCCCTCCGTGACTCCCTTGTCCGCTCCACACTCCTTTCCAGCCCCAACTCACCCGGCACTTTTCCCTGCAACCGCAGGAAGTGCTACACCTGCCCCTACACCTCCCTCCTCACCCCCATCCCAGGCCCCAAGAAGACTTTCCACATCAAGCAGGTGTTCACCTGCACATCTGCTAATGTGGTATACTGCATCCGCTGTTCCCGTTGTGGCCTCCTCTACATCGGGGAAACCAAGCGGAGGCTTGGGGACCGCTTTGCAGAACACCTACGCTCAGTTCGCACTAAACAACTGCACCTCCCGGTCGCGAACCATTTCAACTCCCCCTCCCATTCCGCAGACGACATGTCCATCCTGGGCCTCCTGCAGTGCCACAACCATGCTACCCGAAGGTTGCAGGAACAGCAACTCATATTCCGCTTGGGAACCCTGCAGCCCAATGGTATCAATGTGGACTTCACAAGCTTCAAAATCTCCCCTCCCCCAACCGCATCCCAAAACCAGCCCAGCTCGTCCCCGCCTCCCTAACCTGTTCTTCCTCAAACCTATCCCCTCCTCCCACCTCAAGCCCCACCCCCATCTCCTACCTACTAACCTCATCCTGCCCCCTTGACCTGTCCGTCCTCCCTGGATTGACCTATCTCCTCCCTACCTCCCCACCTGCACTCACCTTTACTGGCTCCTTCCCCGCCTCTTTGACCAGTCTGTCTCCTCTCCACCTATCTTCTCCTCTATCCATCTTCTATCCGCCTCCCCCTCTCTACCTATTTATTTCAGAACCCCCTTCCCCTTCCCCTTCCCCTCCCCCATTTCTGAAGAAGGGTCTTGGTCCGAAACGTCAGCCTTCCTGCTCTTCTGATGCTGCTTGGCCTGCTGTGTTCATCCAGCTCTACACCTTGTTATCTCAGATTCTCCAGCATCTGCAGTTCCTACTATCTCATAACAGAAGATACAGGGCAGTTTCTTTGACTTGGAAAGTTAATACTTTATCAATATTGGTTTTATGAATGAGGACTAATATGAGTTGGTGTTAGCATGGGATTCTTACCTCCTGTTGTGCACACCGATCTCATTTGTTGCAAACAATGATCTTTAAAACCCTCATACAGAAACAGTGTTTTTTTCGAACTGGGGTTGGTACTGTCATAAAGAACGAATGCATTGAAAGAAGTGAAAATTGCTAGTCTGAACTGTGGGGAAAAGAAAGAAAAGTGCCAGAAAATGTCTTGCAAACTCAGTCAGGAGGTGAGTGCTTCAGCAAGCTCTTAAAGCTGGATGGGTCGAGTGGGATAGAAGAAACAGTTGGGTAGGTGAGCTGAGGAGTGTCAGAACGAATTTAGTTTAAATAAATGTAGTGTGCTCCATTTTGGAAAGGCAAATCAGCGTAGGACTTATACACTTAATGATAAAAGTCTTGTGGAGTGTTGCTGAACAAAGAGTCGCAAGTAGACAGGATAATGAAGGAGGTGTTTGGTATGCTTGCCTTTGTCGGTCAATGCATTGAGTATAGGAGTTGGGAGGTCATGTTGTAGCTGTGCAGGACATTGGTTAGGCCACTTTTGGAATACTGCATTCAATTCTGGTCTCCCTGCAATAGGAAGGATGGTGTGAAACTTGAAAGGGTTCAGAAAAGATTTATGAGCATGTTGCCAGGATTGGAGAGTTTGAGCATTAGGGAGATGCTGAATAAGCTGGGGCTATTTCACCTAGACTGTCGGAGACTGAGGGGTGACCTTATAGAAGTTTATAAAATCACGAGGGGCGTAGATAGGGTGAATAGCCAAGTCCTTTTCTTCAGGGTAGCAGAGTCCAAAACTAGAGGGCATAGATTCAAGGTGAGAGGGGAAAGATTTAAAATGGACCTATGGGGCAACTTTTTATGCAGAGGGTGGTGCGTGTATGGAATGAGCTGCCAGAGGACGTTGGGGAGGCTGGTACAATTACAACATTTAAAAGGTATCTCGAAGGGTATATGAATAGAAAGGGTTTAGAAGGATGTGGTTTAAATCCTGGCAAATGGGACTAGATTAATTTAGGATATCTTGTTGGCATGGACGAGTTGGACCGAAGGGTTTGTTCCATGTTGTACAGCTCTATGTGTCTCTGACTCTAAAAGGAAGGGATGAGGCAGCAACATGACCTGATTGGTCTATTGGAAGTCCAATTGTCAATAAACAATGACCCTTCTTCAGAAGAGGTTCTGAAGAAGGGTCACTGGACCTGAAAAGTTGACTCTGCTTTTTCTCTCCAGATGCAGCCAGCTCTGCTGAGTTTCTCCAGCAATTTCTGTTTGTATTTCAGTTTCCAGCATTTGCAGTTCTTTATTTTTTGTCAATATATATTTCCTATTTCCCACATTAAAAATTGATGTACCGAGTGCTGAGTGCAGAAAGTAGTTAAGGAGGTGATTGGGGTTAATTGAACTATTCATTAACTGTAGAAAGGGTGAGCAGGTGAAACTAGTGGGTGGAAGGAGGTGTAAGATTCAGTAGTTAATAAACTTTATCTGGAAAGAACTTTGTCTTGGTCTCAATCTCACTACATTGAATTTGAATTGACATCATAGATACATAGTCATATTTTTAATATTTAAAAAAAATTCTCTGCTTTACAGAAATGAGTCAGTTGTTGCCAGGAAATCTTGGGAAACACTTGAACAAGTGTACAGTTCTCAGTTTGCAGCTACTGTTATTATTAGACAGTCTTAAATTCCAAAATAGGTTTAAAACCTTATTTCCTTTAAGATATTTTTGCTGTCCAAAAATCCTAAGTGGAAGGCAGGAGGGAGAGAGAGTGTGCATTCCAGAGCTTGGAGGCTAGGCAATTGATGGTATGGCCACCAATGGTGCAGTGATTAAAATCGAAGATTCATATGAGGCCAGAATGGGAGGATATGTCTTGATGGATGTGGGACTGATGGAGATTACACAGATAGAGAAGGTGAAGCCATGAATGGATTTTTAAAATCAAGACTGTTGTAGTAATTGGAACGAGGTTGGCCAGATAGATTCATTGAGTATGAGATCCTTGACTGGGGCTGTTAACCTGGGCCAATTAAGAAGTCCTGGCTGACATATATAAACAGGAGTCTCAGAGAGCCTCCTCATCCTGGGGACTGGCTCAGATTTAGCTAGTCAGAGTCCATGTACTTTGCATGTGGAAACAAAGGGTGATTTGGTGACAGGATACTGGCCTCTGTGCAGTTATTTCAACTGTTTAATTCGGGACCAGTCTAGGTCAACAAATACATGACAGAAAGGGAATGATGAGTTAAGACTGGGGTTGCAGAGTTTTAGATTACCTCACGTTTAAGGCTGGTAGACTGTGACAGATCATCCAGGAGTATGCTGGAATAATAAATCCAGAGGTATTGATAATATAAGGAAGGGTTACAGCAGCAGATGAGCTGAGACTAAGGCAAAGGCAGGTGGTGTTATGAAAGCAGAAAAGGGCAATCTTAGTAATGGCATGAATATTAAACACCTTCACCTCAGGGACATGACCGCTGAACAAAATAATTCTTGAAGGATTTCAGTAACGTTACCAGATTCTTATCACACTTCTTAATTGCTTAGCAAAAGATAACAATGGCACTGTTTCACTGGATTTCTTCATGTATTTTTTACTTATAAGGCCAAAATTTTAGCAACTGTTAATGATGTGAAGTAAGTACTGTGTCGTCCACATAGATTTCTACATCTTGTGAACTGGGGTGAATCATAAAAGATCCATTCACCAGCAGCCAGTCACTGTTACTTCCTGGTGGTCATCAATTCAAATATTTTTAATGAGGTTTTGAACCACTATTGGATCCCTCCATTAACTGGGCAGCAGCTGCTCTTAATAAACTGCCTATTTGTTGAATCAATTTTGCCCTGTCATCGACAATGAGACCTTTAATTGAATCATGCTTGGGTTCCTTTCCCTGTTTTTGTCTTTGTAACTGCTATATAGTTTTAATGAATTAAACAGGAATAGGTTCATTGTCTCAAATATCAAGGATATTTAAAGCTAAGTTGTGTTGTGTCTTTGGTTTCAATATTTGAAACATTATTTCTAAATGCTGTTTCATACCCAAGCAGTTACTGGAGAAATTGCAAACATATTTCTTGTTTTACTTGCATTCAATTATTGGGCTCAATTTTTTTAACTTACTAATATGTTATGGGTAATAAGGTGGTCCAATTCAAATTTCCAAGACACACAAATTGGCTCATATAAAAACAAACACTACAGATGTTGGAAACTGGAAATAAAAAAAAGAGAAATTGATGGAGAAACTTTGCAGAACTTGCAGTAGCATCTGTGGAGACAGAGAAACAGAATTGACATTTCCAGTCTCATATGACTCTTCTTCAGAATTGGGTCTGTGGTTTTGACACTAGCAGGAATATGTCTTAAATGGGGTAGTGGGCTTCCTAATGGCAAAGGAAGCCATTGACTGTAAACATTTGGCTCCACAGGTAACAGATTTCAATAGGAAGATACAAAAACAGAAGTTGCTGAAAAAGCTCTGCAGATCTGGCAGCATCTGTGAAGAAAAATCAGAGTTAACGTTTCGGTTCTGGTGACCCTTCCTCAGAAGAACAGAAGGGTCACCAGACCCGAAATGTTAACTCTGATTTTTTTTTCACAGATGCTGCCAGACCTGCTGAGCTTTTTCAGCAACTTCTGTTTTTGTTCCTGATTTACAGCATCCACAGTTCTTTTGGTTTTTATTCAATGGGAAGATGCTCTGCAACCCAGGGGCAGGGGCAGAATTCGAGCTCTATTGGAGCACCTGGCTCAACCATCTACAGCCCCAACTTCAGCACAGCAGCTGTGCCTCTGACCCATGTGCAGCAGGCACCCATTACTGTGACCTAACATAAGTTCTTGTCCCGATGCCTATTAAAACCATGAAAGGTTCCATTCCCTGACAGTGCATTTCATGTGTGACTTTGGTGAATTTCCACTACCCTAAGAATGCTTGAATCCTGTGTCAGTCAGATTTTTCCAGCATCCGAGTGATCATGTCGAACCAGAAATTGGCTACTTGGTGACAAGGTTTGCACACAATGATAGCCCTCTACAATTCCAGCATATGTAGACAGTGCTGCCATGGTGGGAACTATGCTACAACTAGGAACACAATGGGAATGATCATCCATGTCCTGAAACAATGGGTAGAATTTAACCAGGCAATTGGATCTTGCCCGCTCACTTGAAAGCCAGTGACAACACTGCATCACCCCTGTGGTGAAAATGTGCCAAATTAAATGCTAATCAGGCACTTCAGTAGCTAACTGCACAGCATGCAGCACCATTCACAACTTTTGATGAGTCCATGTCCATTTGCAGTAAGACCTGGCTTGGACTAATAAGTAGTGATCAACATTTGCACCAGACAATGCCAGACAATGACCAACTTGGCCAAGAGGGAATTTAACCATCTCCCTTTAACATTCAATGGCACAACCATCATTGAATTTCCCACTATCAATGTCCTGGGGTTGCCATTGACCAAAAACAGAACTGGACCAATTATAGAGATACTATGGTCACAACAGTAGATCAGGTGTTAGGAATTCTGTGAGTAACCCATCTCCTACCTCCCAAAACTTGTTCACCATCGACAAATCACAAGCATCCTACTTGCTTGGTAGCCCATCCACTCCCTTCACAATTGATGCACAGTGGCAGCAATGTGAATCATTCACAATATGCACTGCTACATCTCATCTAGGCTCCTTTGACATCACTTTACAAATCCATGACTTCTAAGACAATGTCAGATGCATGCAACACCACTGCAAGTTCCTCACTAAGTTGCACATGTTTTTAATTTGGAACTAATTGCTGTTTCTTCATTGTCACTGGGTTAAAATCCTGGAACTTCCTTCCTAAGAACACCCTCCCTCCAGTACTACATATACTAAATGGACAGCAGTGGTTCAAGAAAGCAACACAACAGTGTCTTCTCAAGATGGGCAGGATATGCTGATCTAGCCAACGATACTCATAACCCAGTAAGAAAAGCAATGGTTTCTCAAGTTTAATTCTGTAATCTCCAATGATGGCCCTCATAACCACACCTACCAGTTTGAAACATCACAGAATTAAAATACAGTTTTCTACTATTGTCTTGCCAAAGTAAACAGAGTTCTCTGGCATCAAAATATTCTGGCAAACCCTAGTCATGCTAGTCCTGCTTTTTGCTCAAGATACCATTGAAGTCAATTCCTTCTCGAATCCCAGCAGTAGCTCTTTTAATGTTTATCAAGTCTCGCACCTGATTACCCAAATTGTGTGGTTTAACCCCTCCTGTAGCAATATTAACAATCTTTTCCATCCATTTTCAGAACTTATAGGTGCCCACGTCATGGAACCACCTGACCTCCTATCTTCAGAACCTTGTCTTTCGCCTGGTCTTTCTCAGACAAACAATGATGTGTGTACAACCACACAATTGCATCTTCAATTCTAACTCTATTCCCTATCGGTGACATCAGCATTTGTATCCTGTGTTACTGCATCCTGCATGGATTACTGACACCTTCAATTGTGTCAACTATTCCTTCACTTTCTCTTTCCACGTCCCATTTCATGTTCCACCTCTTTGGTGATTTCACTGTATTTTATCACTTAATTTACTTTGCATAAATACACAAATAATTCTAGTTAGCTCAGCCAGCTAGATAGCTAATATGAAGTTTAGCATAATGCCTTAAGTGTCAGTTTAATTCCCATTGCAGCTGAGGATTATTTGGGGCCTGCCTCCTCCTGTTGCCCTGAGATTAGAAGGCCATGGCAATCCATCACCATCTAAAAATGCTACAAAAATGTCTGCTGATGCTTCATTTTGGTCCAATAACTGCAGCAGACATAAATGTATGATATGAAACTCCATTTTGTTCTATTTCTCATCCACGGCAACATCTCAACACAAGGAACCTTTCCACACACACACCAACAATGTCAAATATTGTGGCTCTGTCATCACTTTACATTGACTTGGGGGTGTTACTGAGCAATCCAACTGTCTTCTAACATAAAGTTCATAATGATTTTAAATTTCCTACAAATCAAACTTGACAAACCTGAAGTCATTTTGTTCAGACTTCACTACCAGCTATATCCCTCTAGCTCTGCCTCTATCAACTTCTCTGGCAACTCGCTCAAGCTGGACACAGCAAAAAGTGTAATTTTGGCTTTCAGTTCAATCCTCAGCTAAGCTTTCAAAACTCAAATTCATCTTGGCCACTGAGATTACTTTCTCACCTTTGAAATATCAGCCAAATACGCCCTCCCCAACTGCTCCAGTCTGAAAACTTAATCAAAACCTTCATTTTTTAATTTGCTTTCATCACTAGCGTCACACTCAAGTTACACTGTATAGTTAGCTTTTACATAAAACTGAGCTATTGTACATTGGTAATTGGCATTTGTTATCTTTAACTCCTCATTTAAAAATACTTACATTATAGATTGAAGATATTGCTAAAAACATTCATCACAGAGATAATAGCATTGCATATTGGCTCGATTTTGTAACAATAATGATGACACCAATATTGTTCACTGTTATAACAGGGTTAATCTGACAGTAGCTTTCAAAATGTTGCGTTTAACTGTACATGTACAGGTGACAGAACTGGCTGTAAGTCACTCCTCCACAGCATGCTACTGAAGCCCTTGCCTTTAATGATCTGTATTCAGATTACGTATCCTCCAGATTCCCACCGAAGACCACTGAAGAAGTTGTCAATGATCATGTAATCATACAGCACAGAAGAGATCTGTCAGCTCATCATGATGCTGCATTCAACAATGTCTGTTTTTAAAAATGTGATGGACTAATTTATCGCTGATCAAACTCTCCGGCCCTGAAAACAAGTTTGAAAAAAATATAAAGTTTCATTCCTTTGGAAGATAACCAGAGTTGAAAATATTTTTAAAATAAAGCTTTTCTTTAATTGATGGTGCACAACAAGATGTATCCACCTGTCATTTGTGGGGGTGGTGGGGGGAATGGTCAACACCGTTCCTTCATTATAAGGACCAGGGCATTAACTCACATGATCAATCCTATTCAGATTAAAGTAATTATGTTTTTGCATGTATTTCGCTTCAGGATTTATCTGAGACCACTGAATATGCTGATTTGTAGGCAAACTGACCAGACTTTAAACTGATTGATCCATTTAAAACATGGAGCACATATAAAGATTTTTAAAAGATGAAAAGCTTTGAAAAACCTAATGAGTTGTTGAATGGATGGTAAAATTACTCAAAAAGATTTATCTTTATGTTGAATTGTGAAGCAAAGGAAGTTCTCTTTCTTCCTTTATACAACTGCATTACATTTCCTGCTCACTGAAGATTCTAATTTACATCTGAGGAATACAGCATAAGTTCTTATTGAACAAGATTTACTTTTTAATAGATTCATTTTTAGTAGGAAACACAATATCCCAAAATTATGAGGGATCATTTCTCACTGCAAAACCATGAAATACTTGAAGCATCATATCATTAACTGGTAATTTCTTCAGAATTGTGTTTGTAGTTTATAAAAATTAGAATTAGCCATCTTTAGTCTTGAAGTGCTAATTATACAGTGAGGACATTGCTTCAGTTACGATTTGGCTAGCCCATTATAATATTCATATATGCTTTTCATCATTTTAATTCCAAACCATTCTTTCTACAAACCCCTGGACAATTTCCCTTGATCATTCTAATGATTCTTCTTTACAGTACATGCTACAGCATTTCATAAGGCATGTTGACTGCAGTTATGGCTTTTTGTCTATTTACAGGCAATCACAACATCCTTGCAGTTTAGCTTGCTATGAAATTAACCATGATGCAATATACTCGAGGCTGTGCAAAACAAAAAACTAACCACAGAAAACCATCATCAATGTGGTCTTTCTTAACTTTAAAAGAATGAAGCATGATTACATGCACTAATGAAAAAATGGTCATTTTCGTAGTGATAGGGCACGTTGTAACATAAAAACTGAACTATAGGTTTGAAGACTGTCAACTGTGTTAAATGAATATTTTTATCTAGACAAGCCTGATAAGTGGAAGAAAAGTTTACATTTTTCCCTTTTATTGTCCAAAATAATCCTATTAGGGATGGCAAGGTGGCTCAGTGGTTACCACTACTGCCTCACAGCGCCAGGGGCCCCGTTTCGATTCCAGCCTTGGGCGACTGTCTGTGTGGAGTTTGCACGTTCTCCCCATGTCTGTATGGGTTTCCTCCAGGTGCCCTGGTTTTCTCCCACAGTCCAAAGATGTGCAAGTTAGGTGGATTGGCCATGGGAAATTGTGCATAGTGTCCAGGGATGTGCAGGCGAGGTGGGTCAGCCATGAGAAATGCAGAGTTACAGGGATAGGGTAGGGGGTTTGTGGGCCTGGGTGGGATGCTCTTCGGGGGGTCAGTGTGAACTTGATGGGCCGAGTAGCCTGCTTCCACACTGTAGGGATTCTATGAATCTATTGCTTTGATCATACATCTCATATTCTGGAAACATAAACTCAAAAGGCCAGATTTACTTCATTAATTTTCTGTTCTAGGTGTAAAGGCAAATTATTTTGGGCAAGATCTAAATGATTCTTTATGGAGAATAAAAATATATATTCCATTGAAAAATATTATACCATAATAAAATAAAACTTTGATTACAAGTTATGACGCTATTCTACAGGCTTTTCATTATGCTGCAATAGCTATGAGCTATGAATTTTAAACAGGCTACATAAAAACTCTTGTTGGACTATTCAAAGAATCTTGCAGCATTGCAGTGTGAATATTAAATTTATCCAATTTCCCTGAAATGGCAAAACAATCATCAGTTTTCAATCAGAACTTAAATAATACCCTTGGGATCAGGAAGTGTTGACATGGCCTATGGAAACTTCCTAACCACAAATAGCCTGTTTGGAATTTAAAAGATGGAAAAGAAACCAAGAACTTCACTTTTGCAACAACCATAAAATATGTTTTGCAATAATTTGCAAACAAAAAAAAACACAGAAGCAAGCAGATCTTCGTCCAAGGGCACATTCCTAAACCAACATTTTCACTGTTTCCAGTTCAACTGATACTGGTTCTCACGATGTTCATTGTAGGTTATTACTCGTGCGTAGAAAGCCTTTCCCTGCAGAACTATTAACATTTACAAAACTGTCCACAATTGACAGTTATGGAAAAAGGTCACAAGAATTGCTTATACAAGAAAAGCAAATGTCTTGCTGGCATTGCTGGAACAACAGTTGTAGTACATAGTTGGAGTAAAAGTAAAGGGAAGTCTGCTCTAGATCGTAATTCATTCTATTCTCAAACTGTTTGTGTATAATGTAAATGAGTCTAAAAGGTAGGGGAAAGGTTAACCCACGACTATCTTTCTGGAACATTTCATTTCCTACGTCAATTATCCTTGCAGTCACTCTGAGATCACCTGCAATTACTTGCCAAAGCATAGACTTTTTCAATAATAAAAGCAAAATACTGTGAATACTGGAAATCTGAAATAAACCCACAAATGCTGGAGAAACTCAACAGGTATGGTAGAACAGAGAAACAGAGTTAATGTTTTGAGTCTGGTATGAAACTTCTTCAGAACTGCCTGACTTCTTCTTAGCCTACAGACCTTTTTTTTTTAATTGTACGCTTGGACCTGTTAACTAATGAATTCTTGTTTTTTAAACCATTCCAATTCAGAGCTTTATAGCTCAAGATCTTTTCACTAAATTCAACCAATGTCTCAGTAGCCTCAGCAAGGAAGAAAACTCAAGCAATTTTAAGGCATGCAGAGACAATAGCAACTAAGGAAGGAACAAGTTTCAGGTTAAGTCAGCGGTTACATAAAGATAAAGATGTGTGGCATATTTTGTGTAAAATGTAAACTAAATATATATATGAACATTTTAAATGTGGCTCATTGATGCTACATCTCAAATGTTCATAATATATTTTTAGTTTACATTTTACACAAAATATGCCACACATCTTTATCTTTATGTAAAATTATTTAAAATGAGCTAATGTGGGGAAAATGGAATTGTCTTTTTGGAAAGGAATGTCTTTATATGTTAATGATGTTGAAAAATTCATAATGTCATCTCAAAGTGATGTCAAAACCAAATTTATTTCATGTTCTCATTCACCATGTCTTGCATAAATGAGAAACTTCTTCAAATTTTCAAAATAATTGTCAATTAATCCTGGGAGAATATAGAATTGTGTGGTCTCTTGAAAAACATGGTCAGTCTTCTGAGCAGAGACTTCCATTATTGACAATGAAATCTAACAGCACAGAAACAAAAAAACAGGTGCTGCATCCTACTTTTTTGGCTAAGGGTTAGTTCTATCAAGTTTCATAGAGGGTCTCCCTATGAGGCTCAGTGAGCCAACTTGAATTGTCTTATCAAACTTGCCACATTAGCTACCAACTCCGGACCTATGTTGCCCTCTCACTCAATTCTAGCCCCCTTCTATCACTCACTGCATCCAAAGCAACTTGGCACTGCTGAGATATCCTCGAATGGATGTCATCTTTGGCACCAACATCAACTTTTGGTCATTGTGAACAACTTGCACTACTGATTTGAAGCTGACCTGCATAGTTCCTGATATTTGCACTGAGCATGGCAGAGGAGGGAAAACTGGCACCCCACTTTACAGGCAGGGATTTGGAGGTCCCTGTAGACAGGGTTGTGCAGAGGTTGGACATCCACTACCCTAAGGACCATAACACAAGACCATACCAGCCTGGTCTGAGTTTTCCACTTGGTCAATGAAGTCTCACTTCTCTAGAGGAATGTGCACCAATGTAGGAAGAAAGTCAATGACCTCCCATCAAGGCTCTTGCTCTACCATTCTCACTATTATCAGCAACATCTTCTTTCACTTGCTGTCACTCAACCCAAGACTAACACCCCACTTGTGAAAAACTACTCACTCGCATGGCTCACTTTCACACTTGTACCAAAAGTAATGGAAATGCCACCCACTTGATTTGGTTTGATTTATTGTTGTCACATGTACCTCAGCACAGTGAACAGTTTTGGTTTGTGAGCAGTACAGGCAGATCATAACAAATAAGGACATACAGATCGTAGGGAATTTTAACAGAGCAAGGTATACAAGGTTACAACTACACAGGAGGTGCACAAAAGCAAGGTCAACATTAGATTGAAATTAGAGACTTCTATTCAGCAGTGTGATAGCAGCAGGGAAGAAGCTGTTCTTGAATCTGTTGTTGTGTGTGTCCAAGATTCTGTATCTTCAGCCTGATGGAAGTGGTTGGAAGAGAGTACTACCAGGGTGGGGGAGGTCTTTGATGATTTTGGCAGCTTTTCTACAGCAACGAGAAGTGTAGATGGAATCCAGGGATGGGAGGTTGGCTTCCATGATGGTCTGGGCTGTGCACACAACTTTCTGCAGTTTCTAAAAACCGAAAGAACAGCAGATGCTGTAAATCAGGAACAAAAACAAAGTTGCTGGAAAAGCTCAGCAGATCTGGTGGCATCTGCGAAGGAAAAAACAGAGTTAACATTTCGGGTCTGGTGACCCTTCCTCAGAACTGAGGAATTCTGCTGCTTCACCATAGCTCATCTCTAAGCTACTTAAAGTCTGGTCCTGCACTTTCATGTTAAACAGGAAACTTTGATTGGAATACTTCTGACAAGCCAATTTGTACTGAGGGATCGGCACCTAATTCATGGATTAGAGCATGGTGCATCTCAGGGCTGCTCATTCACTCTCTTAGCACCCCCTCACTTTGTTTCTTCTATGATGCCCACAGCAGCCCTGCCTTGACTTTCCCCTTGCCACTTTGTTCCATTGGTCATCACAATCCCAATATTCTGCCGCAGCCAGTTGTGATAACCTGAGAGCAGTATTGAAGTCATTTTCTTGATGTTGCGAGATTTTCCACCAGGGCACGAGATACGCATTGAGTCAGGAGGCAGTCTACAACATTGCAGCACCTTCCCAGGACCAAACTGGGAAGCTCCTCCCAATATGGACAATGCCAGTCTAGAGGTCAGCTGCAACCACACCAGAGCCCATTCCTCTCACTCTTATGTCTGATGGT
>NC_063347.1:32243227-32267760 GCF_021869965.1 Rhincodon typus
CAGAACAGTTCTGAGGAAGGGTCACCGGACCCGAAACGTTAACTCTGTTTTCTCCTCCACAGATGCTGCCAGACCTGCTGAGTTTTTCCAGCAACTTTGTTTTCGTTCCTGATTTACAGCATCCGCAGTTCTTTTGGTTTTTGCTTTCTATGGTGTATCTGTAAAAGTTAGTGAGGGTTCTTGTGGACATGCCGGGTTTCCTAAGCCTCCTGAGGAAGAAGCAGCATTGTTGTGCCTTCTTGACTATTGCATCTATGTGGGAAGTCCAGGACAAATTGTTGCTTATTGTCACTTCTAGGAACATGATACTCTCAACACTCTCCACCTCAGCTCCATTGATGTAGATAGGAGTGTGTCCTCCTCCTTTCTTCCTGAAGTCAATGATCCATTCTTTTGTTTTGCTGACATTAAGAGAGAGACTTTCATCGCCCTTAATAACTGATTCTCTTACTCCAGGAGAAAAACAGGCCTCAATAGGGCTAAAAGAGTCAGGATGGGTGGTGTGTTGCCTAACATTTAGCTCCTCTTCTCTTATGTGGAGGATCCTGACCCTGACCATTCCAAGCGCTGACTTATCATGTCCAAGCCACTGGACTGGTATCAGCAGCTGCCTGTGACTTACTGTGCTGGGATCCCCTGACTGGATGCTGTCCTTCTTAATTTGAATGACAACTGCTGACAACCATGACTAGCTCCCTGCCTTTGTGCCTGTGCTAAATGGTAAGGCAATACAATTGCTGTGAGCTTGGCATATCTGGCTGAGAGGCAAAGTGTAAAAAAATCAATCCAAGGCAGGAATGCTGTGAGCATCCAGGTAGGCTCAAAGTGAATGAGAGCTAAGAGAGCAAATAAACAGGCTGGAGGTGCAGTCTGATCCAGTCCATGAGTCTGATTCCACAGAGTAGCCTAGTGGCAGCTTTACAATGACAGTTGCTTTGTCCCCTAAGATGCAGCATTAAAGTTCGGAAGCATACTGCAAATGGAACAGAGATGTGTCATGAGAGTTCTTAGAGGGTGGCACGTCAGATGCCAATGCCAATGGACCTGGGGTGCATGTGGTTGGTGCCCTTGAGCGTGTCCTGAAATGTTGATGCCTGCTGTCCAACATAGAGGTCTTTTGAAGCAAGCAGAAAGTTGAATCCACCAGGTACCTACTCTAACTTTCATGTCGAGAATTCTCAGCACCTAGTTTGTTTACGGCAGGTGATAGGATGGGAAGGCACATAATAATGAGGCAAGGTATGCAGCTTATAAGGTTGTTTACAAGCTATAATCCCTGTAGATAGGCAACCCATCACTCCCTCATCAAAATCTCACCTCAATGCATGGAACCTAGTTGAAATATGCAGTGTGTTGTTCCTAATATTGAGTTAGGCCTTGAGAGAGTTCTTGCACGATTCTGCTACATTTCCTGTCATAGTGTACGTGGCTTAGGCACCTAAGATGTCATCCCAGGGCAAAATCAGACCAAGAATGATAATTTCTTTCAAAGAAGAAAATAGGGTAGTGATTATCAATGAACAATATACTTTGGATTTTATTTGGCTTTGAAAAGCTGTAACAGAGATGTCACTTTGTCTTCAACCTAGGCCCACATTAAAACTCAAACCAATGAATGGCAAAGAATAGCCCTTCCAGTTAAATCATGTTTTGAACTTCTGAAATCTAAAACTCAAAAATTATATGAATGCAAAGATTCAATAGAAACTGTTAGAGCCCACTACTGAACACAAATCAAATGAATATATATCCAAGAAAATCAGCAGGGAACTTTACTAGAAATGAACAGAAAAGTATATGCTCAAAATTTTGCGTCATTAATTCAGGGCATATCAATAGCAAATTTACTCACTGCTTTCACTGATCACTCAAATGGCATAATAAATTAGGTTTATGTTATGAAATGTATCCATATTAGATGTTAAATATTGAAATAATTCAGCATACATGAAATTTTAAATCCTATCATCAGTTTTTACCTAATGGAACCCAGGTACATAGTCTTGGAATGCATTTAGGTTCTGTCCAGAAACATTGAGACAATGGATGTAAATTATAAATATGACCAATGGGCATGTTCAGCACAATTTTTTAAAAGTATAGTTGATTCGGTCCTACATTTGGCTGACATAGGTACCTTTAGGATTCATCTGGTCCTAAGAATGATTCAAAACTTTTCCCAATTAGAAAAAAAAACAGTTGAAAAGCAGTGGACCCAGCACCGATCCTTGTGGCACACCACTGGTCACAGGCCTCCAGTCTCAAAAACAACCCTCCACCACCACCCTGTCTCTTAACTTAGATCCAGTTCTGTCCCCAAATGGCTAGTTCACCTTGTATTCCATGTGATCTAACCTTGCTAACCAGCCTACTGTGTAGAACCTTGCCAAATGTCTTACTGAAGTCCATACAAATCATGTCCACTGCTCTGCCTTCATCAATCCTCTTTGTTACTTCTTCAAAAAACTCAATCAAGTTAATGAGACATGATTTCCCAGGCACAAAGCCATGTTGACTATCCCTAATCAGTCTTTGCCTTTCCAGATACGTGTAAATCCTGTCCCTTAGGAACCTCTCCAAGGACTTGCCCACCACTGATGTCAGGCTCACTGGTCTATAGTACCCTGGCTTTTCCTTACCACTTTTCTTAAATAGTGGCACAAACGTTAGCCAACTTCCAGTCTTCCAGCACCTCACCTGTGGCTATCTATGAGACAAATATCTCAGCAAGGGGCCCAGCAATTACTTCCCTAGCTTCTCACAGAATTCTAGGGTACACCTGATCAGGTCCTGGTGATATATCCCCCTTTGTGTGTTTTAAGATGTCCAGCATCTCTTCCTCTGAAGTGTGGACATTTCTCAAGATGTGGCTATTTATTTCTCCAAGTTCTCTAGCTTCCATATCCTTTTCCAGAGTAAACACTGATGTAAAATACTCATTTAGTGTCTCTCCCATCTCCTGCGGTTCCACACATAGGTGGCCTTGCTGATTTTTAAGGGGCACTATTTCTCTCTAGTTACTCTTTTGTCCTTAATGTATTTGTAGAATCCCTTTGGATTCTCATTATCTCATTTTTGAAGGCTTCCGATTTTCCAACCATCCCTTTACCTGTGAACATCTGTCTCCAATCAACTTTTGAAAGTTCTTGTCTAATACCATTAAAATTGGCTTCTTCCAATTTAGAAATTTAACTTTTAGATCCGCTCTATCTTTTTCCAACACTGGTTTTTAAAACTAATAGAATTATGATCACTGTCCCCAAAGTGCTTCCCCACTGACAGCTCAGTCACTTGCCCTGCCTTATTTCCCAAAAGTAGATCCAGGTTTGCTCCTTCTCTAGTAGGTACATCCACATACTGAATCAGAAAATTTTCTTGTACACACTTAACAAATTCCTCTCCACCCAAGCACTTAACACTATGGCAGTCCCAGTCTATGTTTGGAAAATTAAAATGCCCTACCATTACCACCCTGTTATTCTTACAGATAACTGAGATCTCCTTACAAATTTGCCTCTCAATTTCATGTGGACTATTGGGAAGCCTACAGTGCAATCCCAATAAGGTCAGCAAACCTTTTTTATTTCTCAATTCAACGCACGTAACTTCCCTGGACGCCATACCAGGAATATCCTCCCTAAGCAGAGTCATATTTATCCCCAAATCAAAAACACCACTCTGCCTCCTCTGTTACCCCTCTTTCTATCCTTCCTGTAACATCTAGACCCTGGATCATTAAGCTGCCAGTCCTGCCCATCCCTGAGTCTTGTGCCTGTAATTGGTATGATATCCTAGTCCCATGTTCTCAACCATGCCCTGAGTTTATCTGCTACCTGTTGAGCCTCTTGCATTGAAATAAATGCAGGTGAATTTATGTTTCATACCTCATTCTGTTTTGTTCCTGCCTGCCCTGACTGTTTGACTTGCTGCTTTTCCCAACTATACCAGTCTCAGACTGATCTCTTTTCTCACTATCTCCCTTCAGATGAAGAGTCATCCAGACCTGAAATGTTAGTTTGCTCTCTCTCCATGGATGCTGCTTGACCCATGTGATCTCCAGCATTTGTTATTTTCATGTGGAGTAAATACCTGCAAATGTCAGAGGCAATGATATCACTGAACCGTGCACATTTATGCAGTAAGACCTGTGACCTTGCGAATTGCACAGCAACCTCAAACTTCTTTGCCACCAGATTATTTCTAGGCTCATTAGGGGTTATGCTTGGCATCTTTGGGCTAACCACAAACAGAGCAATAAGGGGTTTACAAATGCCATGCTGAAAAGAGGTGATAATTTTTGAGAGATTTGCCACAATTCCTGCGAGGCAGGCAGCCAGAACTAATGATTTGAATCCATAGCTGTATCTCCCCAAGTACAAGGGGCAGCCAATGGCACCCATGTAATGCTGAGAACTCCTTGGGAACAGCAAGCAGTATCTATAAACCAGAAAGGGCTTCATTCCATCAATGTGTAGCAGTTTGCCACTATTGAAAATAAATCTAACAGGTGCATGCTCACTTGCCAGACAGCTCTCATGATTTGTAAATTCTCAGTCACTGGCAGGTTCCACAGCTATTTGATCTTCCTGTGCAGCTGGAAGGGTGGCTCCTTGGACAGACCTGGCTTATGAGATATATGGAACCTCCAAAACCCCTTGAGGACAGGTGCAATGCCTGCCATGCCTCAATAAGGGCAACACTAGAGCAGACCACTGAATTTTTGGAGATCAGTTTCCACTGTCTGGATTGTTCAGGTGGAACATTTCAGGTGTCACAGAGAGTTTCACTGATCACTGTGGTCTACATTGTACGACAAAAAGGTGTGGGACTGATAGATGGAGAGATGGAGAGCCCACATTCATCCTCAATCAAGGATGAAAGGAAAGAATTTGAAGATGGTGCAGCTTGGGCTGCAGATGCCAGGGCGATGGAATGAAGAACAAGACTCAGTGAATCCTGTTTTCAGCCAGAGACTGCTACCTTAAGAAATGTGGTTGAAATGGCACCAGATGGGACATTCTCTCTCCAGATTAAACTAGAGGCCTGTGATGTTTGGCACGTAGAAAAGAAATGCCTGCAGGCTCTTGGCATGAACAAGCCCATACGCAGGCTCCAAATTCGTGCTAAGAATTCTAAACATTCATACACAAATAATGGAATGCCTCAGGCACACACACTCTTCAGACATCTTCTGAAGGATAGTAAAGTGGGTGAACAAAAATGGGGGCTTTTATGAGCCTTACAAACATCAACGGCAGCACTGTCAAAAGTGTACCTATTTATGGGTGTTGGTTGGCAGAGTCCCTACATAGTTTTAAGTTCACCTACTTTTCATTTACTGATGTCCTACACAATGTATAGAAGGGAGGGCCAGCTGAGCCTTCAGGTTGTACTAAGATCCACAGAGTGGTGAATACAACAGTGGGTATTAATGCAAACAAACACCAAACTAATATTAAGTAAACATTAAACAACATTGTTTCTTGTGCAATGAAGGAAATGTCCCAAACTTTAGTATAATTATCAAATTGTGTTAACCATGAGGATGGCTTTGGCTCTTTGATTGTCAAATGGCAATGATGCACACACAAATAAAGTGAAACCAATATAATGTGAAATATTTACAAATAATATTTATGTCTAATAACACTTATGCCATTTTTGTACTCATAAATCTTGTGTTAATACAATGGAGTGAGGCAGGATGTGATGCAGAGCTTCCCTAGTTCACCAGGAGACTCTTTAATAGAGATGCAGCATTGCCAGTTGACAGTAGGTTTCACCAGTGACAAGCCTCACTAGCACTGGAAGCAAATTTATTTTGCATTCAAAGCAGTGGCACTGGATTATTAATTATAATTGTGTGAGAAAAGGCAAAATGAGAGAAAGCAAAGTACTGCATAGTTCTAGTTACAAATTAAACAATAGCACAGCCGAAAAATATCCATCCCCATATACCCACCTATACCAACTTTCCAAACACTAGGCCTGATAAAGGGTTGACAAACAGAAGAAACCTCCATCTCTCAGTAAGTGTTGACATGTGACTACAGGACTTATGATTCAACGGGAAAAAAGGCACGTCCTAACCCTTCACAGACTGCAGGTCACCACCATCTTCTCAAGGTCAGCTTGGAATGGGCCATAAATGGCCAATCAGCATTATACAATCCTGAATTAAAAACAAACTGCTATTTTATGACATCCAATGTAATTTCTCTTACAATTGTAGAACAAATGCAGTCTCTTGGGAGTGATAAAACATTCATCAAATGATCCTGCTCCAAAAACCTTCACTCCACATGTTTCATCTGAGGCCAAGGCCTTGAACCCAATTCTGGCTAGCATTCTTCTTCAGTTGTTCATTTGCTTGATGTCATTGAGTGCTAATGTGCAGTGATACTAAACCTTGCAGAAAGCAGGAGGTCAGTCTCTTTTTTTGCTTCATTTTCCTTGTGACCATCATGCTTACTAACCACTACAGCAATCTTCACCTGTGCCACTATGGACGTGCTGGAAAGTTTGCTGCTGATATCACTGGGAGGAGGAATATCACAACATTCCCAGATAGTTGGCAGCACAACCTGTTAGGGAGCCCTCACTAAACCGGGGTTTGGGGGAGGGGGGCACTTATTCTCTGTGTTGAGACATTAGTCAAAAGCAGCAGATGATTGCACCTGGAGTTTTCTGGGGTGGGGTGGGGAGACAACAATCAGTGGCTTGCTACACAGCCTCACTTTCACAGAGTCAGTTGCATGGAGTGTATGCGTGTCCAGCTGTCATTTAAAGATAACACCAGGATCTCCAGTTCTGTGAAGTAATACTGGGACTGTCAACCTCCTGCCCACAATTGTCTGGGTCCCTTGACTATGAATATCTAACTGGCCAGCCGCTGAGTGATTGCGCGTGCCCTATTATCCTGCCTCTGTGTGGACGTGCCTCACATGTCTGGTTTGGACATCATGAGACTCGATACAACAGCAGGATTCTGCCCAGTGTCTCTGAATGTAAAACAGAATCCAGGAATGTTGTTTAAATTATTTTGCTCCTATTTTGCTCCTATGATGCTGCTTGGCCTGCTGTGTTCATCCAGCTCTGCACCTTGTTGTCTTAAATTCTTCACCCTCTGTTTGTGAAAATTTTACCATTATGTGTTGTTTGATGACATATCAACTAATACAGTCTCAAACTATTTCAACGCTGGTAAATCCAATTTATACTGAATACAGCACCACTGGATTTCAGATATATTTTCATTCACAAATCTTTCCTTCTCTCTATGTACTGATTCCATAGCTATTGGCAGAAAACTGCCTAAGACAGTGTGGTTTCTGTGATGTTTCCTGGACTATTTCAAATATTGGCTGTATGACACTGATTGACAAAGGAGTCATTTGTTCAGCAGGATGTTGGTGAAATGTGCTAGTCTGTGTTCAGTTCAAATGTAGCACAAATTACAAACTGTTCCTGTCACTTTGCTCAAGTTCAGCTCCCAGATCAGAGCAGCTTTTGATGTGCATCAACATTGATATGCTTGTCATTTTAAATGTTCACAATAATGTTGTTCTGTAATAAAGAGGACTCCTTTGCTAAGTAAGAGACATTGTCAGAATACTTGCTTCATCTTAAATTCACATGTGGGACATCAATGGACATTAACACTTAACAAACAGATTACTCGGTGACAACCCTTTTGAAAAAATGTTTTTTCCGGGGGTGAAGGGTGGGAGTACGGGAGAGAAAATGCTGATGCTGTCTTTGTGCTATTAAAATAAGTGAACATTAATGGAAATTTGGAATGCTTTGTCCTCCTGAAAATTGTTGAAGCTAGGTCAATTAAAAATTTCAAACCCTGGATTGATACATTTACCAAGGTGAATGAATGGAATTGTGATACAGATCAGATATGAATTAAAGTGAAGAGCTGAACACACTTGGAGGACTGGGTTTTAAAAAAATAATTTTAACTTGATTAAGTGAGGAATTAAACTGTATTCTGTCTGTCTGTGGTCAGTTACACGTTTATATAGGGAAGAATAGCTATAGCTGCACATTAAAAAGTGAGGTCATGGGTTTATCTTATTTTTGGCTGCGGCTATTGTAAACTTACATTAACAAATGTGAAAATATAGAGATAAAAAGGTTTTTACTCAAGGACACATGTTCATTTTAAATTGGTTTAGCTTTGTAACTTAAAGTACATACTAGGTTTGGCTAGTAAGTTTGCAGATGACACCAAAATTGGAGGTGTAGTGTAGTGGACAGCGAAGAAGGTTACCCCAGCATACAACAGGATCTTGATCAGATGGGCCAATGGGCCGAGGAATGGCAGATGGAATTCAATTTAGATAAATGTGAGGTGCTGCATTTTGGAAAGGCAAATCAGGGCAGGACTTATACATTTAATGGTAAAGTTCTGGGGAGTGTTGCTGAACAGAGACCTTGAAGTGCAGGTTCATAGTTACTTGCATGTGGAATCGCAGGTAGATAGGATAGGGAAGAATGCATTTGGTATGCTTGCCTTTATTGGTCAGTGCATTGAGTACAGGAGTCGGGAGGTCATGTTGCGGCTGTAAGGGACAGTGGTTAGGCCACTTTTGGAATACAGCATGCAGTTCTGGTCTCCCTGTTTTAGGAAAGATATTATGAAACATGGAGGGGTTCATGAAAGATTTATGAGGATTTTGTCAGGATTGGAGGGTTTGAGCTATAGGGAGTGGGTGAACAGGCTGGGCTATTTTCCCTTAAAAGTTGGAGGCTGAGGGGTGACCTTATAGAAATTTAGAAAACCATGAGAGTCAAGGATAGGGTAAATAGCCAAGGTCTTTTTCCCAAGGTGGGGTAGTCCAAAACTAGAGGCATTGTTTTAAGCTGAGAAGGGAAAGATTTAAAAGGGATCTAAGGGGCAACATTTTCATGCAGAGGGTGGTGTGTGTATGGAATGAGCTGCCAGAGGAAGTGGTGGAGCTTGGCACAACTACAACATTTATAAGGTAGCTAGATGAGTATATGAATAGGAAGGGCTTAGAGGGATGTGGGCCAAAATGCTGGCAAATGGGAACAGTTTAATTTAGAATATCTGGTCGGCATGAATGAGTTGGACTGAAGGGTCTATTTTCATGCTGTACAGCTCTATGACTCTATGAGTCCATAACAGGCCTTCATTTATCAGCTTTGCATGGTGATTTTGAGTTTTAATTTGTTCAAGCATCAACATTCTTTTAATTAAAGTTTCTTTTAAGTATTGCTAGGCTTTGGAGTTTTGGAAATGACATGGATGTATCAATTGGGACATTTAGATTGACTGATATTTGCTATGGAATGATACTACATAACCGTAAGCACACTAAGTGCTCTTTTGATACCACATTACGAGCAAAGATGTAAAAGATTGGTTGATACAGTCAAGCTGTTACAAAAGGAGGGATATAACCAAGTGATTGACATGTCAAGGAATCAAACAAGAGTCAATGGGAAGTGATATCTCTATGATGACCATTATTTTTCAGGCAATCAGTTAAGAATTATGCATACATTGTTTCACCAGTCTGAGATTGATCATGTCCTCTCCATGCATTAATAAGCCAATTTGAATTCAGAATGTCTCAAATCATGTATGGGGATAGTGACTAGAAAGAGTTAACAAGTTGTGGTTCTTAGTAGTTGGATGCACAAGGGAACACAACGCAAGACAGAAGGAGAACTTCAGTTAACATGCGAGAACAAGAGACATGCACCCTGTCAATCTCTATCTTGAACTGGTATTCTGAAGTGGATCAACTGAAACCCAATGTAATATGTTATTAAGTAAAGCTTGGGCAGCTCCACCAAGGCAGAGTGGGGAAAGACTGCCATCCAAGATCTTTCTGCCAAAGTCCAATGAGGATACATTCAGTTATCAGACCCTCGATTTGCCCCAAAATATATGCAAATCGTGTCCCACATGAGAAGGAAATGCCTTTGGTTTCTTTAACTGCAGAGAATGTTAAGTTCCAACGTATGTTTTTTTCTTTCGACGCAAACACCACTGAACTGTTTTAGTACCTATGTACATAAAAATATCTTTTATGAATAAAGTATATTTTTGCAATTAAAAAAATCATTTATTTTATACTTACTTGATAAACTTAATAGATTCTGTGAAACTTGTGTAAAAGAATTTGTACCTGGAATAGATATTGTAACAATAAGGATGAATAAACTTCTAGGTTGGCTCTCTCAGTGTATATAACTCAGTCTACAACTGTAACTGACTTAGATATTGCATGTAAAGTTAAAGTCAAACCCAAAATCTGAAAGGCTTAAGAGACTGAATGGCCCGTTCTTTTCCCTATGTCACTTTAGAATACAAAAGCGCTTTTGATTCCATAGACAGCTTAATTTGGACTATTGTTTAATAAATAATTGATTTGAAACATTCAAATGCCATAATTTAACAGATCTATCAAATTCATCATATAACTTTGAAATAATATTAAATAACTCTTTATAATTCCTAAATTGAAAACAAAGGATTCTTCACTTACCCAGCTTTGTACATCACACATTTATTCCATTTAGTGAAGATTGGTCCATTCCTGAACAAAACCTCTAAATTTCCCCATGTTTTCAAGAACCAACCTTTACATTCCGCCAGTGGTTGAATGAGTAAATTTGTCAACGAGTGTTGTATTAATCCAACAAAACTAGAAAACTCTCAGATGTCACCAGCCAGAGTAATTTTAGGGGCGTTTGATTCTGAACTAGGAGAGGTAAAACAAATCTTAAACCTCCACAAAACACTGAATGCATGGAGAGCTGAAGGTGGAGCTAACATTTCAGGCCATTGACCTTTCATAAGAACTGAGAACTATTCCAGGGAAAAAGCTTATAAGAAGGAACACAACCTGGAAAAATGAGCAGGAGGTTAAAAAAAAGCCTATGGTTTGCCTGTCATGTCTGTTGAAACAAGCTTACACAGAGCTGATATCCCACGTTCCTTCCAACATGGCATGTCTGACCAGTTCCTCAGGCAGCTAAAGGTACATGACAGTCTGGGTCTCCAGAGAGATGGTGGTTGGTGGTTATTATAATGAGCAGGCAGGAAGCCTTGCCAATGGAATGCTTGAAAATATCATTCACAAAGGATGCCTCACGGCCTTTGAGGGCAACCTGCAGATTGAAAAAATCTCCTTCCTCAACCTTCCCTTTTTTTTTGTTTAGTGATCCTTTGCTCATGCAGTACTTAAAGTGTTCTTTTTGCACAACATCAGATAACGGGGCCATCAGAATATCATCTAGGGTAGATTTTCATCTAAACATACTACTACCCAGGATGGGTGGTCCATTTCAGTAGATATCTTTTACTTATCCTGATCAGTTATTCTTACGTATCTCAGGATCAGGTGGGTCTTAGAACTGGGCCTCCTGGCTCAGAGGTAGGGACACTATCACTGCACAACAAGAGCCCAATCACTTCAATGGATTTTACTCCAAGGAATTTGATCCACCTCACAAGATTAAATTACAGAGCACTCGATTCATTGAACAAGATTATTAAACAAGGTGAGTGATCCACCCTACTGGGGTGCACAGGGTCGAAGATAGACCCCAGCAGATTACAATGTAGGGGAATGAAGTGTAAAATCCACTGTTTTTGTATCATAACCATAGACTTGCTCAAAACAATCAACTCTTAAACATGCAGACTGTGAGGGTAGTCAGGAAATATTTTTCATTCTCTCATAAGATTTTTTCTCAAGATTGTTAAGAAAAGCCAAACATCCTCTCAATTCCCCAGCATCCCTAAGAAAGATCAATCAATTTAATCTCCTTGGCCAAAAAGACCCAGCTATTTTCACAGTGAGCAGTGACTGACATATGTTGCTGTTTCTAATACTAAGACCCACAATGTAAAGACATTATGAATGTCTGCCCTGAATAGACACGGTGAACCTCACTCTTCTGCTACCTATCTCATTAGGAATATTCTACACATGGACTGCAGTTCTCTTTGCTTCTGTGAATATGACACAGAATTTGTGACTGTGTGAGAAACCATCTTCAAGTGTTATTCAATAAAGGGGAGTAATTGATCACAGATTTAAAATGCTTGCACTTTTATATAATCAACATGAGCATTTAGAAATGTGCAGTGCTCAATTAATCTCTCAGCAAATCTCAGAAATTCAGCCAGTTGGATGAGAAAATTAACCTTGAAATGATTACAACAGCCTGGACAAAAACAATGTAAAATTCTGATCAATACTGCAATATAACATGGGATCTAAATTTCCTTCAATATTGATTGAATAATCACCTACTACTATACTGATTCCTGCTTTTACTCCCAAATGCATGTTTCAAACTATTTCCAAGATTCCCGATAACTTTGCATTCTGTCAAACGTGATCAATTACAACACAATTCTGTTCTCAGTTCAAAGGTTGATATTGATCCTTTTAGAAGCTGCATGACCTTCAGCTCTAATGCATTCACATAAAGGCTTCTGTTCGTACCAGAACTTTGCTTTGAATTTATGCTGGAGACTTGAATGCATTTTCAGCTTAATATTTATGCCAGACACAATATTAGAGGTGGGAGCAGACAAAGAATCTCACATGGTAGAGAGTTGAGGACTTGTTTGTTGAATTATCAAAGCATAATGTAGCCAAAACACAAAATATGCAATAAACATTCCTCTATAATAATTTCTTAGGCATCCAAAAAGCAGATTAGAGAGCTTGCTTTATGCAACTTCTCCATGGGCAAGAAGTCATAACTAATGTATGATTAATCTGATATGGTGGGAAATCAGTGTCCTGCCATGAAGGCCACCTAGACTGGCTTGCAAACACATAATTTATATTTTCGTTGAGTTACAATTGGCTTCAATCAACAAAACGAGACAGCACCAATGACCCGATATGGTAATGGTAAGAGAGCTGACTTCATTACCAAATGTCCCTACGTTTAGGTTCAAAGCTACTTGTCACGCCAATCAACCTGCCACAGTGGAGGTGACTTTCATCACTGCTTTGGCGGTCAACCAAATGAAACAGCTGGTGAGAACAGAATGATACACAATATGCACAAAATCTGTCAATTGATTACAGAGCTCCCTTCGTAGTGGTTAAGGAGAAATTCATGGCTTGCATCAATTTGCTTCCACAGCATTCCCCTGCCTTCCCGAAACCTAACTGGCCAACCTGCCAAGTAGACAAATA
Source organism: Rhincodon typus (assembly GCF_021869965.1). Lineage (NCBI taxonomy): Eukaryota > Metazoa > Chordata > Chondrichthyes > Orectolobiformes > Rhincodontidae > Rhincodon > Rhincodon typus. The sequence continues at coordinate 32,256,433 of NC_063347.1, forward strand.
ACACATTAACAGGTGAATACACATGAGAAAGAACTGAGTGCAAGGCCCCTTAATCTGCCTCACTACAACATTCTTTTTTTCTTGCACAAGTTTAGATGTTGCAGCTAGATGATTTCACCTGTTAATACTTGTAAAACTTTCAATTTGACTTCTTCCAGCAACAATGACATTTGTTAGATGTAGGTTAAATATTCCTGAATTAATACAAACAGCTGCACGCCATCCAGATTCAGCTAAATTATAGTGCAAATATGTACTTTTACTCTAAGCCTGTTTCAGTCAATTAATTCCATGGATGTTTGTAAGTTATGCAACTGTGAAGAAGACGCAAGAACTCCAGGTACTGGTCGGTGTCAAGAAAACATACTGTCCTCTGCTGCTGGCTTACTCTCACAAAGATGCATTAACGTCTGCCTCATATGATAGTTGAACACAAAACATTTTGCTCTGTAATTTTTGTTGACCTTCTACTTACTCCAAAACTTTATGAGGACATTCTCATTAGTACAGTAATACCAGTGAACAGGGCACACAAAAACTAACTAGAATAATTCACACAAACCATCTTGACAATAAATGGCAGCAGAACATATGTAAATGAGACGGCAAAGAGCTCTCTGAAATACATTTGTTTTAACAATAATGTGCCGTTAACCAGAAGTGGACGCCCAATTTTAGATTGGCCCGATCTTGAAATAGTATCTTACATCCAGGCCCAAACTTCAGAAATGATATGTAAGATGTTCTTACTCTTAAATTAATGCTTTAATAAACTCCTGTTTGTTTTATAGTATGGGTTCGAAATTATTTAGAACACAGTTTGAACCAAAAGTAACTGAACCCTACTTGTCTTTTCGATTGGGCCTGCAATTTGAAACCAGTCAAAACTGACTGAAGAATCTACGTCTTGTCTTAACTATTCAACTTCAGAGATCGTGATGATTGATTTATCTGAAACTTCTAGGCTTAAAGAAATCTTGTTCAAGGTCTCCTTATTTTCTCGTGTCTTTCTCATCTTCACTTTGCCAAGGTCAGTGCAATAATGGAAGACAATATCAGTTTCCAAACCACACCGTTGGAACATTTGATTTGGTTCATTCAGCTCTGGACTGTATTACATGCATAGAAACAATTACTTACCAAATACGTGGAATGTCATAAATTATTCTTTGCATCCTGCTAAATACAATGGCAATTGTAACTTTTTCAATTGCTATTGTTGCAAAACAACAGTTGTTTGAGATGCAATCTCAGAAGCTGTTTGCAATCCTTCCAAACTTAGCTGGTCTGAAATATCAACACTGGTACGATACTTGAAGATTGAGACATTGTCGGTCATTATAAATTGATGTCTGTACAGTATTCGCTCTACACTTCAGAAACTAGAGAAACAAATCAGTTAAACTGTTAAAACTCACACTTGCTGAGAAGCTGAATTGCAGTGAGTTCTGTTAAAATATTTAAGCGATCATATAGCTTACAAGTCTGATGATTTTTACATAATCACAACACACACAACATTTAAAATATTGGAACATATTTTTAGTCAAAGGAGACTGGAGGCTGGAAATAGGAAATATTACTTTGTTATCTCTTAGTGTAGTCGTAAGAAATCTGAACTAATCCATCAAAAGGTTGTGTTAAAATGTTTTTATGTCAAGATGTTTTAAAATCAAGCATTAATTATTTCCAATGCACCAAGTTTAGAAGGCTGCAAAGTAGAATTTGAGACATCACACATTTTTGGGTCAATGATTTAAGGGTAGGTGATGGTGGAATGATAATGTCACTGGACTAGTAATCCAGGCTAATTCTCTAGGGACATGTTCAAATTCCACTCTGACAAATGGTGACATCCGAGTTCAGTAAAATGTGGAATTAAAATTGGTCTAATAATGACTATGAAACCAGTGTTGATTGTTCTAAAAAGCTCCTCTAGTTCTCTAATGTCCTTTGGAGAAGGAGATCTGCCATCCTTACCAGGTCTGGCCTACATGTGACTTCAAACCAATAGCACCAATAGTGATAAGTTAAGAGTCACTGGACCATAAGGATGACCAATAATGTCATAGCAATGTGAACGATTCTTAACTGACCACTGGACAATAGGGATGTGTAATAATGTCCACATACCAATGAATTTTTAAAAAATCTTTCAGGATCCAGATAACTAAACAGTATATCTGTCCACATGCAGCAAGTCCTGGACAACATGCATGATTGGAGGTGCCAGTGTTGGACTGGTTTGAACAAAGTCAGAAGTGATACCAGGTTATAGTCCAACAGGTTTATTTGACAACATGCAGGCAGGACCGATAAATGGGAGCAAACATTCATTCCACTTAAGTACTAGACAAAATCAGCCTCCAGCATAAGATGGTCTAGTCATTTTGTTTTGACATTTGGTGACATTACAGTCATCAAATTTTCCAGCATGAACTACTCTGCCATTACTATTGACCAGAAACTTAACTGGACCAACCGTAAATACTATGCCTATGAATTCAGACCAGAGGCTGAATGGAGTAACTAGCCCCTTGACTCATAAAGCCTGTCCATTATCTACAAGTCATAATCAACAGTGTGACTAAATACTTTCAACATGCCTGGATGTCTGCAACTCCAACTACACTTAAAAACTTGATACCATCAGGACAAAGCCCGCTTGATTGATACCCCATTAATCAGCTTACACTTTGTCTTTTACCACAAGCACTTTTTGGCTGTAGTACCATCTATTTACTGACCAGGTGTCTTCAACAACACCTCCCAAACCCATGGAAGCCAGTGCTTTGTCCTATTGATTGGCAAAGGTCATATCACCTGAAGCAGCCAGTCTGGACTGAGGCAATGGTCTGGGCAAGTGCAATATCCTGGGTGAAAGTTAATGCACAGATGTGCAGGGAAAAGGTGAATGATCTTCTGCATTCCATAAGGCTAAGTACCACCATATTTTCTCTGCTGTCTCACACTCACAGGTTCACCATTCCCTAACTCTGCCACGTATATGTCTCTCATTAGGACTCATGGATTAAAGCTCTCATTAGTGCATGCATTATGTCCACTCAATGGCTCACTCTCACCTCATCCTCCCAAACTACTAACTCTTCTATCCTCTGTGCTTCCTACTCACATCTCACCACCTCTCCTGCTCTTACATTGACAATAATTGCTCATGTATCCAGAATATGTCATCATATTCTGTGCCTCCGTTTGTCTCACTGCCTCCACCCCATCAGTTTGGAATTGGATCAGCCCCTTGACGGACTGACTATAAATCCCACTCCCCCTGCCTTGACCCCATTAAAGATAGATCGCCTTGAATTTTGACACAAGGCCATTTGACTGAAGCCCATAACAGTCAGTTTGTGGCATAAGCTGCTGGTATATGCTGTAAATGCAACACTGATATAGCATGGTGCCATACAGCAACATGTCCGCACCTTGACTACAGTGCTGTGAGCCATGTCAAGCTGCTACCTCTCCCTGTGCATGAAAAAGCAATGTAAGTCACAAGAGTCTGGTAGCCTCCAAATAAGCACAAAGTGAGTGAATGCAAAGAAATGATGCTAAGATGCATGAGATATACCTTTATCCCTGTGTACAAGGCAAATCAGCAGAAGTATAAGTTTCCCTGAGCTCCAAAGTGAAATCCTGAAGGGCTGAATTGATATGAGAGTTGGTCTGAGCTGAGGCATGATGTTGTTCTAAAGTTGAAGGTTTGTCATTGTCAACTTGCTATAGGACAAAAGGTGGAGGAGGACAGTATCCAGGGAGCAAGCAGGGACGTTATGATGAAGACAGAGTTGACTGCTGAAAAGCAAAACACACAGTGAGCTGCTGCCACCACGTTACTGCTCTAACTTTCATGTCAGAGATTAACGCTGTCTAGTTTCTCAAGCAAGGAAAGGAGAATTGGAAGCTGCATAGAAACAAGATGAGATAACAAGGTGTGGAGCTGGATGAACACAGCAAGCCAAGTATCATCAGAGGAGCAGGAAAGCTGACGTTTCGGGCCTAGACCCTTCTTCAGAAAAGGTTTGATTCCAGCCTTGGGGATGGTCTGTGTGGAGTTTGCACGGACTCTGTGTCTGCGTGGGTTTCCCCAGGTGTTCTGGGTTCATCTCACTGCCCAAAGAAATGAGATGATTTTAGGCAACACACGAAAATATGGCAGCCTCTGAAACATTTTTTCTCAACATGGATATCATGATTTTTTAAAATTTTCACTGCATTTTCCACATTTTTCACAATCTGCCAAGTTACTTAAGGGAATGGAAATTCCACCCATTGAAAGACAAGGAGAGCAGGTGCATAGTAACACTAGCACACCCGAAAGTTATCCTTTAAGTTACATACCATCTTTGTTTGCAAATATATTGTGACTGCAATAGTTGAAGAAGTCATTCTCGATCACCTTTTCAAAGGCAATTAGACTTGGATAATTAGGGTTGGGCAGCATGGTCCCAGAGTAGATAGTACTGTTGCCTCACAACACCAGGGACCCAGGTTTGATTCCAGCCTTGGGGATGGTCTGTGTGGAGTTTGCATGTTCTCTGTGTCTGCGTGGGTTTCCCCAGGTGTTCTGGGTTCATCTCACTGCCCAAAGAAATGCAGGTTAGGTGGATTGGCCATGGGAAATGGTTATGGGAATGGGGGGAAATACTCTTCGGAGGGTTGGTGTAGATTCAACTGGCTGAATACCCTTTTCCACACTGTAGGGATTCTTACTTTCATGAAATTGCTTCCTGTCCCAGTGGTATCTGCCACAATTGTCAGAAATGCAGTTGGCAGCATAGTATCTTAGTAGTTAGCACTGCTGCCTCACAGCACTGGGAATCTGGGTTCAATTCTGCCTCGGGTGACTGCTTGTGTACAATTTGCACATCCTCCCCATGTCTATGTGAGATTCCTCCAAATGCTCTGGCTTCCTCTCACAGTCCAAAGGTTAGGTGATTTGATCATACTGAATTGTCTGTAATGTCCAGGGATGTGCAAGCTACCTAGATTAGCCATGGGAAATACACAGTTATAGGGTAAGGGGTAGGTCTGGATGGGATATTCTTCAGAGGGTCATTGTGGACTCAATGTACCAAATGGTCTGCTTCCACAACATAGGGATTCTATGACTCTATAATTGCTGGCCTTCCCAGTGATGCCTACATCACATGAATAAATTAAAATAAAATCCCATGTTAACCACACTGAGAGGCAGGGGAAAGTGGTCCTCTGATATCATTGAAATATACTATCTACACTGTAAACAAAGTAATGAACCAAACTGCATTCCCAAATGTATTCACTGTCAATAGAACTTCCCGAAATGAACAAGTTTACAGTTGCCTGAGCCTTTGACAGTCAAAATCTAACTGTACAGATGGTTGAAACAGGGTTGTTCCATTTGGATAGTTTCTCATTTGATGCAGCACGAAAATAAAATTAATCATTATAACTTACAGAAGTTTACAAGTTTGTTAAAAAGTGCAATGTCACAAGGACACAAAGAATATTTTTATCATTCACAATGTCTCAAAAAAAGCAACCTCAGGCCAAATTCAGATTAGCTTTTGGATTTTGTCAGTTATGAGAAAAGTGCCCAATTCACCTTACAGTATTTGTAATATAATAAGATAATGATTGCCAGCAATCAAGTTGAATGCTACATCGGCTACACTGGAACTCGATCGTGCTCCAGTAAGGCTGTAACTTAGAAATTCAGTTCACTGTGGCAGCACTATAGAAACACTCAAAAATTGCAACTGCCTGAACATTTCCAGGCTGGGTCATGTAGGGTCAAGGGTCACTCTGTTCTGGCCACTAGAAGATGAAGAAACAACAGGGGTACAAAGCAAGTAACAACTTGCTGTGACACGGTATCGATGCAGCAACTGCTTCACAGAACAGAATTATCCCCTCTTTATAGCTGGTGGGGCACGTGGCAGGAAGTCCAATTAATTGGGTAGGTTAGCACTGAACAGATACCCAACCCTTTCTTGCCACCTCAGCAAATCAGGTTCTGGATGGGAAGATCCAAGGAGAACCTTTCTGACCAACCACCAATTGAGGCCAGTGCAGATCTTCATCGCTGGCCAGCTCTTTCTGATAGCAGTTCACCAATTGACCAACAGCTTCGGGGGACTTCAACGGCCAGGCAACCAATGGGCCAAGAATCCTGCCGAGAAAGGCAGGTGGTCAGTTAGCTCAGTTGGTTACAGCGTGGTGCTAATAATGCCAAGGAAATGGGTTCAATCCCCATACTGGCAACGTCTGTCCATTTAAGTGCGGCACGGTGGCTCGGTGGTTAGCACTGCTGCCTCACAGCACCAGGGACCCTGGTTCAATTCCACCCTCGGGCGACTGTCTGTGTGGAGTTTGCACATTCTCCCCGTATCTGCGTGGGTTTCCTCCGGGTGCTCCAGTTTCCTCCCACAGTCCAAAAGTGTGCAGGCTAGGTGGATTGGCCATGCTAAATTACCCATAGTGTTCAGGGATGTGTAGTTTAGATGAGTTATAGGGGATGGGTCTGGGTGGGATGTTCTGAGGGTCAGTGTGGACTTGTGGGACCGAAGGGCCTGTTTCCACACTGTAGGGATTCTATGATGATGAAAACTGAAGTGTCTGAATGGTCCTTGTTCTGGGGGACTTGCTTGAAAGTGGGGCCAGGGGGTTGGTAACTGTCCCCTGCCCTCCCTCCAGATTTTGTGCAAAAAGTACTAAATCCACCCCAGAAACTTTCTCACTCATTTAAGAGCATTTAAAATTTTTGCATGGCGCACTTAAAAAGAAATGCCTGATTTACCAACAGTTTTTGTACAGCTGGGATTGAGGTACCTGTAATAAATTTCATTACACATTCCTTCAGAATAACTAACTTATTAAGTTAAAGAAGTACATTTATCCAAGAGGAATGCCTTATTTTCTTAATATGGATATTACCACAATGAACTTTGAGGCAATTTGCAATCTGTGGTAGAAATTTCAATTAAAAATGTTACCATTAAAATGTTCTACTGACTTGAATCTTTTCTCGACATCACTTTCACTCAATATCATGCTTGTTGCTAGTTCACTGAAGCTTATGTAAATGAAAGTCTATCAAATAAATCAAAATATCAATGTAATACACTTAGACATTTTGAACCTGAATCTCGAGTCATGTCTTTCTTTTCCCTTCAATTCCTAACCTCAGGATGTTTGCCAATCAATGTGAATTAAGGAATCATACAGATCTTTTAAATATACTCTCAAAGTAATCTACCAATTTAATGATGTGGGATAAATATAACTGATCCAGTGAATGGTACTTTCTTTTATTCTCTTTCTTGTAAATTGTTTTGGATAATATTAAAATGCCAGAAAAAAATACATTATTTCTATGCTGCAGGCAAGCATCACACAATAGCAATCTAGGATTTGCTTTAGTCTTTGTAGTAGCTTAGCAACAAATTCTTCACGGCATAAAAGAAGGACAATGTAGTATGAAATGTTAAAAATTATTTTGAGGAAACAAGGGAAAAGCGGAGTAGAGATTGTGTTATTATCAGCATATTTAAGTCAGACTCATAAGCCTTTTCAAGTTTATCACCTAGAACAGAAGTGTTGAGGTTCTAGCCTCGAGGTTAACTAAGTTTCTCCAATATCATTATCCAAGCATCATGTCGATGGATACATGTGTGAAATGCATAAAAATATTTTCAAAATTCTAATAATTATTTCATAGAGTGAGCTTCACTATAAAATGATATATTTTATATATTTTAAAGGCTTCCTCCATCTCCAGTCACAAACAATTAAGGAATTATTTTGTCCTAGCCTTTGTAGTATTGAGATGATCACAGGTTTAACAAAACACGGCACAGAATTAAAATAAGCAGCACCGCTCAACAATATCATATTTTAGCAAAGGTTTAAGGGAAGAGGTGGTCTGGACAGAAATTGAAGTTTTAAGTTGCAAATGCTGCTTCAAATATTCTTTTGCGGGCCAGAAAATAAGAATGCTCTCTACTATTTAGTCTGCAAGTTAGTCAAAAAGGGGGAAAAAAAGGCATACATAAGGTTTAGGAAATTGAAAACCCTTGAAGAATACAAAGATAACAGAACAGAACTGAAACAAAGAATCAGGATGGCAAAAAAGGGGCCATGAAATTTCTTCAGCAAACAGGATTAAGGAAAATTTCAAGGTGTTTTATTCATATATAAGGAGCAACAGGGTAGCTAGGGAAGGGGTAGGTCCACTCCAGAACAAAGGAAAGAATTTATGGGTGAAGTCGGAGGAAGTGGATGAGGTCCTTAATGAATACTTCACATTGGTATATGGTGGATGGTGAGTCTGGGGAGAGGTATGTTGATATTCTTGGGCATGTCAATACAAAAAACGTGTTGGATGTTTTGAAAAGCATTTAGGGAGACAAGTCCCCAGGACCTGATAGGATCTATCACCGAATGCTGAGGGAGGCAGGTGAGGAAATTGTTGCGACCTTGTACGAAATCTTTGTATCCTCTTTAGTCACACCAGAGGTCCCTGAGGTCTGGAGAATCGCCAGTTCTTTTGTTTAAGAAGGGCAACAGAAATAATCTGGGAAATTATAGGCCGGTAAACCTTATATCAGTGGTAGAGAAATTATTCACATTTGGAAAAATATGGACTAATTAGCAATAGGCAGCATGGCCTTTTGTGGGGTTGTTTGTGTCTCACAAACTTGATTGAGATCTTGAGGAAGTGGCAAAGATGATAAATGAGGACAAAGTGGTAGATGTTATCTATATGCCCTTTAGAAAGGCCTTTGACAAGGACCCTCATGGCAGGCTGACAAAAAAGGTGAAGTCGCATGGTATCCACGGTGAACTGGTAAGATAGATATAGAACTGGCTTAGTCATAGAAGACAGAGATAATGGTGGAAAGGTGTTTTACTGACTGCAGATCTGTGACCAGTGGTGTCCTGCAGGGATCAGTGCTGGGGCCCCTATTGTTTGCAATATATATAAACAATTTGCAGGACAATTTAGGTGGCCTTATTAGTAAATCTACAGATGACACAAAGATTGGGGTAGCTGTGGATAGTGAAGAGGATTGCCAGACAATACAGAAGAACATAGATAGGCTGGAGACTTGGGTGAATAAATGGTATTTGGAGTTTAATCTGGACAAATATGTAGTGATGCACTTTGGAAGATATAATGCAGGAGGGAAGTATACAGTAAATGGCAGAACCCTTAGTAGCATCAACATACAGAATGATCTCGACAGACGGTCCAGTTCTCTGAAAATGGCAACTCAAATGGAGAAGGTAGTGAAAAAAGTAAATGGTATGGTTGCCTTTGTCAGTTGCAGCATAGAGTATAAAAATTGGCAAGTTATGTTGCAGTTGTACAGAACTTCGGTTCAACCACATTTGGTATGCTATGTACAGTTCTGGTCACCACACAACTAGAAGGATGTGGAGGCTTTGGAGAGGGTACGGAAACGATTTACTTGAAAGTCAAAGGATGATGGATGACCTGATTGAAATTTATAAAATTATGAGAGGCGTAGATAGAATGGATAATTGCAGTTTTTTTTCCCAGGGTAGAAATATCATTTACTAGGGGACCTAGGTTTAAGGTAAAATGATAAGTTTAAAGATGATGTGAAAGCTAAGTTTTTTTTTACTGGAGATGGTGATGGCGGATGCAATAGCAACATTTAAGACGCATTTTGACAGATATATGAATAGGCAGGGAATAAAGGGGTATAGATCGTGTAGAGGCATCATGTGTTGGCGCAGCCTTGGTGGGCCAAAGGGCCTGTTCCTGCGCTGTACCTATTTTTTGTTATTTAAAACACAAATTCAGTAAACTTTCAGTATGTGAAATCTGTTTATCTTTTAACATTTCTTAATATTTTTTACAGTCATCAATAATGATTTAGAGATTTACATCTTGTTCAAGTATCCAGTCAATATTTTGTCAGCAGAATAAATTGGTGCAGTTTTATTATGTTAAACTGACCTGGCTTCATCACTTCACATCACTTCCAGGGTGCATCTATTGTTTGTTAAAAGGGAGATGCAGGTGGAGGTAGAGGTAAGATGTTATGGAATGGGGAGAGAGATGGGGATGGGATGGGGTTGAGAAGGATTGGCTACTCAATGGTTCTCTGGCCAGAGGGTTCTCTGTTCAAAGGGTTAATGATGGGGAAGTGTTTGGGAACTTGTGGGGAAGATTTGGATCATACGTGACAGTCAGAGAGCTGAGATGGGAGAATAAGAGGCCTCATGATGGCAGTGAAAGTCAGGCCTGAGGGTAGGGCTTTGAGGCCAGACAGGGAGGAGAATTCAAACATCAGGATGGAGAAGGGGGACAGAGGATGCCTAACTGGGGACATAAGATTGCAGGCATGATGATGGGTTTGGAAGTCTTATTGGGAAGGTATATGTGGGTGTATTTTCATTGGCACCTGGATTGCGGGAGGTAACTGTAAAGGTGTAAAACTCCTGAATCTATCAACTGCTTGTCTTGAAGTGGTACAGGTTTCCAGATACTTGGGAAACTGGTTGACAATAAAGTCAAAAAACCTGGACCACAATAAAGTTTGAATTATCATAATTGAAGTTTCAAGGTCCAGCTCACCTCCTTGGAGCTTACTGAAAAGTGAAAATACATCTTCGATAGTGGAGAAAATCTACCTTTTCCCCAATGTGAAAGCCCTAACAATAAATTTGAGATATAAGAACTAAACCATGCAGTGTCAATAGAATATCGTAATGGGTTAGTAATTACAAAATATAACAGACTCACTTCCAGCAAGAAAAAATTCTTCAATTAATAATTCAAATGCTAGAATATTTTAATAAGCATTTTATTCAGCATTATAGGAAACATATTTTTAATTATCCCAAGAATTCCTTCAAGACTTACACTAAAGACACAAAACTAGGGCAGAATCTTATAAGGGTCTGAACCACATGGTGAGATTTATGGAAGAATTAGGCGAGAGGTCTAGCAAGGCCTTTCTCATCATTGTAAGATTCTGCAGAACGGCATAGCATATTTCTCGCTAGCCAGTGGCAAGTTGCCAATTATGGGGAATTAAATCTTGTTAAATCCCTTATTAATAATGCAATCTCAGATGTCCTCGTCTTTCAAGGACCGCAACTTCCCTCCCTCAGTGGTCGAGAACGCCCTCGACCGTGTCTCCTGCATTTCCCGCAACTGATCCCTCACACACCCTCCCCACAATAACAACCAAAACAGAGTCCCCCTCATTCTCACGTACCACCCCACCAACCTCCAGATCCAACGCATCATCCTCTGACACTTCCGCCATATGCAATCCGACCCCACCACCA
>NC_063347.1:32268160-32284899 GCF_021869965.1 Rhincodon typus
TCCTCCCTGGACTGACCTATCTCCTCCCTACCTCCCCACCTACACTCACTTTACTGGCTCCATCCCCGCCTCTTTGACCAGTCTGTCTCCTCTCCACCTATCTTCTCCTCTATCCATCTTCTATCCACCTCCCCCTCTCTCCCTATTTATTTCAGAACCCCCTTCCCCTCCCCCATTTCTGAAGAAGGGTCTCGGCCTGAAACGTCAGCCTTCCTGCTCCTCTGATGCTGCTTGGCCTGCTGTGTTCATCCAGCTCTACACCTTGTTATCTCATGCCTCATTAATATTCAGGTTCCCATCTTACCAAACACTCCAGAAAAGCTAGATATCATGAATTCCCCAATGGATGTCAAAGCATAAACCTGTTGACTTCAGCTTGCTGCTGGCTCCAAAGAACGTCCACATTGGACAACAGGCACCAACATCTCAGGACATGCCCCATGAGCATCAGCCACACAAACCATGTCAAATGCAAATGTCCATAGAGATATGCCAGCCATTAAGAACTCGCATGACAGATCTCCAATCCACTTCCGCACTTCAATGATGTACCAGCAACTTTCATTGTAACACTGCTGAAAGGACACTGGGAGCTCTGACACTGACCATGCTGCATCTCCAGGTTGCTTGCTTGCTGTCATAGCATTCGCTCACTCTGAGTCTACCTGGATGCTTATAGCCTGCATTGTCCTATCTTTCATTTTAACACTTTGCCCCTCAGCCAGAGCTACCAGGATCAAACTTTACTGCTGTATTGCCTTGCCATTTAGCACAGATACAAGGTCAGGAAGCTTGTCACGATTGTAAGTAGGCCTCAGTGAAGTTGAAAGGAATAGCCTTCACCAAGGGAGATCCTCTGATACAAGTCCAGTAGCCTGAACATGGTCAATCAGCCATGTGGGGTTGTCAGGGTCAGTATCCTCTCCACATAAGGAGTGAGGACTTGAATATCAGTTGGCCCACCTACCTTGAGTCTTTCTGCCCTATTGTGTGCTGCTTGCCTTTGAGAGAGGGGCAGGCATTACAGTGAAAAATGAGTGGCTTGGCGCAGATGGGGAGGAGACCCAAGTGAGTAAGTAGGTATTGCAGAGAACACGCAGGGTTAGTGGTGTTAGGGGTTGGAGAAGAGACAGTGAGTGAGGAAAGATGTTGCAGGCAATAGTGAGAGAGTGGTATAGCATAAGCCTTGGTGGGTGGTGCATGCAATAGCTGTTATACATTGTGTGTAAGGTAAACGAGAGAAAATGGCAGCAGTTACTCTGGTGGAGTGGAGAAAGTCTTTGATTTTCTTGCTTTACTGCTGACCAATCCTCTAAATGGCAGAGAGAGCACTAGCCTGGTTGCAAACTTGGACCAGGCTGGCATGGTCTGGTGCCTTGGTCTCCAATGGTGGTCCTGAAGAAACAGGAAACCTTACATCTGCACCACCGTGTCCAGCAGGATCTCCAGGTCCCTAACTACTAAGCAGGGTGGAGATTTCCCTCTGTCTGCCATGACTGGATCAAGTGTCAGGGACCCTGTAGGACAGCTCCGGACTGACAGTGTTTGGCCGAGTGCAAAATGAGGTCTTAAATGTGGTGGGGACGCAAGGGATGCTGATCTTTTAGCAGTTATCTAGTGAGTGGCGAGTTCCTTTGGGAACGATGCATGATAATCAGACATGAGGGATGTCAAAGGGCAAGGTAGGTAGTGAATGAAGTGTACTTGGTAAATACAGCAAGAATCCCTCAAAAAAGTACAGATTGTAAACTGTAAGCATGTCTTTTCAGCATTTTATTGTGCATTTTTGGGCATCCTTTAATCTTATTTTAGTAAAATATATGAATAATACCTCTGTACTGAGACTAGCTTTTCTCAATATTCTTCTATACTCTTCAGGTGGCAGGAATTTAAAAAATGTGAGAAGAATTTTGTTTATGGTTGATAAAATGCAAAATTTTCACCTTCAAAGCATCAGTTCACTTTTCTCTTATGCTGTCTACAAGTCATTTCAGGTATTGCAGGGGATCAGAATGATAAATGAAGCTTGGGGGCAGCCTCACTGCTCAGATAATCACCTGCACAGCCTATTGAACTCCACTTAATGCTTCACAGTGACATGCAGTCTACTTTTGTCAGCTGATGTCAAAAGAAAATAAAAATGAACTGCAACACATCGATATAATTAAAGCCAACATTAGCTTTCATTGGCCTAGTAACCTTATTTGTTCAGTATGGTACACACTGTAATCTAACCGAAAGACCAACCAACATCATTTAGATTATTTGCAATTATTTTCATTAAATTGTAGAGAATAAGTTTTTTTTTTATAAATACTTCATAGGCAATGCAGAGTAAGTGGTAGTTTGTTCATTTACAGTCAAAGATTGACTATGGAATTGCAATAAAGGTTACTTAGAGGTCTATTCCACAATGAACTAGTTACAACAATACATTACAGACAATCAACCAACAATTTAATCTCAGAAGAAAACATAGGGTTGAATCTTCAGATGAGTAGCAATAGCAGTCAGAAGATTTTTGTTTTGACCCTGCGCTGGAACTCTACTTTTCTTGCCCCAACTTCTGAATTGGAATTCTCGAGAAATGTGGGGTGGACCTAATCTGGGAATGTTCCAGCGCAGTGCAAGATTAATATCTGAGGCAAAGCCACAACCTCATTTTCCAGCGTGAGCCCCAATAATCTGGGCCTAAAAGTGTAAAGTATACTTTGACAAGCCAGGGAGAGAAATGTGAAATGTGGATGATTGAACAGGGTGTGTGCTAGGTGGGCATTGATGTAGGGTGCCAGGTAGATGAGAAGGCAGAGTCGCAGATAGGTGATGAACGAGGGTAGCAGTTAGGTGTGTAAAGGAGTAGGGTGAATCAGAGGAGTTACATTGCAGCTGGGTTAGACAAGCCAGGTCTGGGGTGTGAAGTCTATTGATCAGGTTGGGATTGTTGGATTGGGTGATGTTGAATTGGGTTGGTCTTTTGAGGGGTGGTTAAGTCAGAGGCAGGAAGGCTGTCCGGTTGGGACAATGTTTTAAGAAGGTGTTGGGTTGGGTTTGGTCAGGTTCAATCAGTTCAAAAGTGGGTGTTGAAGACGGGTACTCAGAGTCTCAGTGATTCATGGTTTTTAATTACAGTCATTGACCTTGTCTGACTGAGAGCAAATCTTCAGTGTTACATTTAATTCTAATTTATCAATACAGATATAATTTTATGTATCATCTAGTTGCACTGCAAGAAAGCAGTTCTACAACAAATTATTTTTGAATGCTGCTTACTGATACTAGAATCTATGTGAATAGAGCTGTATTGATGAACAATTGAACAAGGATACTATTAGTCCTTGTGCCCATCTTGTCTTGATTATGAGTTTATAAAAATCCAACCCATTCTTCAGGTTTAGTCTTCATCGATTTATAACGAAAATATGTACAGAATTGTTAACAGCCTACTGAATTTGCAGTACGTAAACATTTATTTCAGCCTACATAATTATCGCAACAACATTAGATTCAAGGTTCTATTCAAGAAAGGAGGGACACAGGGAGCAGAAAGAACAGCCAGTTACCTCAACACTGACCTTATGGCATTTGATAAGACAGAACATCAAAAGCTGATGACACAACATAAAAACTCATGGCATAGATGTAGCATATTAGCGTGGATGGAGGATTAGTTAGATACTATGAAGCAGAATGTAGTGATCATCAGTCTTTTCAGACTGGCAAAATGTAACCAGTACAGCACCACAGCAATCGGTATTGGGGCCAGAACTATTTAAAATATGTATCATTGACCTGGATAAATAACCAAATGTATGGTTGCTAAGTTTGCAGATGATACAAAGGCCATACGGAAAGGTTAAGTGAATGGGCAAAAAACTGGTAGATGGAGTATAATGTGAAAAATAAGAACTTATCCACTTTTGTAGGAAGAATTTTATCTTAAATTGAAATTGCAGAACTCTGTGTCATGAATGGATCCGAGTGCCCTTGTACATAGAATCATAGAACCCCTACAGTATGGAAATAGGCCATTCGGCCCAACAAGTCCACACTGCCCCTCTGAAGAGCATCCACCCAGACCCATTCCCCTACTCCTGCGTTTCCCATATCTAATCCACCTAGCCTAAACATCCCTGGGCACTATGGGCAATTTAGCACACAGGGAGAATGTGCAAACTCCACACAGACAGTCGCCTCAGGCTGGAATCGAACCCGGGTCCCTGGCGCTGAGGCAGCAGTGCTAACCACTGAGCCACCGTGCCGCCCCATCACCAAACGTTAGTGTGCAAGTACAGCAAGTGATTCAGAAGGGAAATGGAATGCTGTTTATGGCAAGGTCATTGGGCATAAAAAGTTATTGCTTTACAGGGCTTCAGCGTGAACACATCTGGAATGCTGTGTACAATTTTGGTCTCCTAATTAAATAAAGGATACAACTACATCAGAAGCACCATAGGGCAGGTTCACTTTATTAATTACTGGTACTGAAGTGGTTGTTTTATGAGGAAAGGTTGGACAGTTTGGGCTTAGATCCATTGGAGTTTGGAAGAATGAGAGGTGAAAATAACATCCTGAAGGGACATGACAAGGTGATGCCTAATGTGAGGGACAAGAATGGGGTGACACAGTTTAAAAATAAGAGGTCTTCCATTTGATACACGGATGTCAAGATATTTTTTCTCTCAGAGCTGAGAATCTGTGGAATCCTCTTCCCCAGAAAGCAATGGAGGTAGGATCACTAGACATTTTTAAGATCAAATTGGTCAGATTCTTGATCGACAAAGGAGTCAAAGAGTATAGGGGGTAGACAGGAAAGTAATATTGAGGCCACAATCAGATCAGCCATGAAATGATCATATGGGGGAGTACAGCCAAGTCACCAAAGGGTTTACTCCTTCCAATCCGTATTTTCACACTTTTTCTTAGGCAAAAATGTTTTAATAAATTTCTTCAGGCTCTCTAAATAGTTAGCTTTGATGTTTATAGTGGTCCTAAATCTAAGGTTGTCTTCAGAGTGAATGTATTGTCTTTCAAGGCAAATCACTGAATGCGTAAACACTTATATGAATCTGAGCATCAAAATAAAATGCTATCTAAAAGCAAAATTTTTAAGTATATTTCTACAGCAGTACATTTTCCCATTGAGGACTTTTTTTTTTCTCCAAAGGTGTGTTTTTCTTTCTCTCTGGACACATTGAGTCCCTGTGCTAAGGGATTTGAACTGAAAGAAATAGAACAATACATCAATGATGCAAATATCACTGAATTGATCCGTAATGTATATTTTTACAGTATGATGAAGAAGAGTCTCCAGAATTAACAAGTTAGGACAGTATGCGGCGACTATTTGAAAATACAACTCAAAGTAAGGAACACTGAAAGTGCCATTTTAGATAAAGGTTTAAAGTGACAAAACTTGTGGCTGGTTAACTTTTATATGCAACCAATAACCTGACAAAGTGGCCATATAGGAGGCCCAGTTTAAAATCTTTGTGAAGACAGTTATCTCTGGAACTCTAGCAACAATCTTGGTAGCCTTCACTTCTACATCTACATGCTGCTCCTTGGTAACATCATCCATAGGCATGGGGTCACTTTCCACACATACACTATTACCACAAATCTCTAACTCCCCACATCTTCTTGCACCTCTCCAACATTTTTGCACATGCTTGTCTGATATCATTTTCTTCCAGCTAAACATTGGAAACATTGAAGGCATCATCTCCGGTCTCCACTACAAGCTCTGTAACTTTCCTACTGATTTGATCCTGTCCGTCTCTCTATCATCATCCAATGTCTCAAACAGAACGAGACTATTTATAACCTTAGCTGAACTTCTAAGCCTTTGTACCCACTTCACACACACTGTCTAAAATTCTATAACATTTCTGATCTAGCTTTAGTCCAAACTGTCACTGAAGCTTCAACTATGCCTTTGCCACTTCACACTCCAAAGCTTTCCTAGTTAGTTTTCCATTCCTCCAACTTGTTGCTAGTAGCAGTTCTGCATTACAGTTTCAGTCAACACATATGATATAGCTCAATCACTTTCTATGATTGAAACACCCTTATCTCTTATTTATGAACAAATAGATGACATAAGAAAGGCAAACCAATCTGCATCTGATTCAATCACAGGACTGTCATTCAATCCTAGATTCAGACTGTTGAAGAAATGTTATAATTAAAATAGATATTAATATGTGAATGGATTGTCATTATGGCAGTATCTTGCTTTGGGAAGGTTGCTGTCTTGAAGGACTTATTAAGATTGATTGCTGGAAATTGTATTTCTAATATCGAAATTCAACCACAAACCCACAGCAACAAAATGTAGTAATTCACCCTCAAATATTGTTAAGCTCAATTGTTGTTCAATGGAGTGCAGCTCAGCCATGCCATTAACATTATTTGATAAAAATTTTCTAAAAGATTTCAAAATTGGCTTTTAAAAAGGGCTAATAAGGAAATAATAGCTATGTTAGCTTTTGCATCACAGAAGCAAATACAAGGAATTTGCACAACAGCTGTTATCTGCCAATTCAATGGAGTGGGAAGCAAGGGGGAAATGGCTGTCAAGTAGTGGGGGACCTACTGGGAACCATCTTCTGCCCTTGCTTTTGATCTCCCTGCCCACTCACCCTACAAACCAAAATCCAAAACCCGTAACCTACCTTCCCCACTACACTTACCTTTATCCTAGATCGTCCACAATAAAAGATTCCTAGATGGGGTGGTAAGAAGGTTCCCATCGTCAAGCACAGGCTACAGGCCTTTGTTGCAGCAACCACCACCACCCGCACCCCCCAACCCTTTCCTCCCCAACCACCAGCACTGTTGAGTGCAATAGTTGCCTGCCTCTATTTGGCTGGCAGCTCTTGCTAGACAGAACGTTTGTCAATTTCATGAGAAGGCCCACTGGTGCCATTGCTCTGCCTGATTGGCTTGTGATTTGGAAGGCCTGGAAAAGGCAGCATAGGTTCTTGGCAGCTCTTCAGCCAGCTGATGAGGCCCTTGATGCTTTGAGGGAATTGTGGTCATTAACTTAGTTTATCTTACAGGTGCTACCTGATTTACTGTTAATTTACTATTTCCAGCATTGTATGTTTCAAAATACAATTATTCATCACACACTTCACTATTATGACAGAAGAAAACTTAATACAGTAATCTTTTCAACATAGCCTACAAAAATTACTTTGATTTTACAGAGAGGAGTCCTTCAAGGACTGGACCAGTAAAGCTTTGAGTACACAATCTGGTCAGTTTAAGCACACCGTTGTTTGGCTTTTTATTCAATACTCATTCCCATTTCTATTATCATCCTTCCCTACAGATATATATCACCATTCCTTTGCCTCACAATTTGCTCTTCAAACTGAAAAATTGACATTGTAGCTTATTGGCAGGTGGTCTGATTGATTTCAGTGGTCAAGCTTCATTTCAATACCACAGGCCAGCTAGCGGAGTTAACTGTGTTGCTAATAAGCAGCTCATTAGATGGGAAGACAAGAAATCCACCTAGGCAGCTAATTACCATGGGCCAACAGCAACACCTTGAAGAATTTGGGTACATGCATTGAGATTTCACAGATCTTCAGTCAGCAGGGATATTAATATAGCACCCTTCGTAACATGGAGATCAAGTAATCATTGCATGTAAGACTGAAAATATGCCAATGATGCCAGATTAAATGGGTGCCACTTAAGGCTCCCTTTAAGGCTTGTCTATTAATGATTGACATAAAGAGACCAAGAACCATGGACTGGATTTTCTGAGGAGTGGCAATCTTATGCAGATTGCCCCACAGCCCTTCTTTTTTTATGAAAGAAGGGAGCTCTGCATTTCTGAGAAGAGATTCTGTGCATACCTTCTTCAGTATTGTGAAGATATTCAGTATTCTGTTCTGACAGAGATAGTAGGAACTGCGGATGCTGGAGAATCTGAGATAACAAGGTATAGAGCTGGATGAACACAGCAGGCCAAGCAGCATCAGAGGAGCAGGAAAGCTGATGTTTCGGGTCTGGACCCTTCTTCAGAAATGGGGGAGGGGAAGGGGATTCTGAAATAAATAGAGAGAGGGGGAGGAGGATGGAAGGTGGATAAAGGAGCAGATAGGTGGAGAGGAGACAGACAGGTCAAGGAGGCAGGGTTGGAGCTAGTAAAGGTGAGTGTAGGTCGGGTGTTTGGATGGCGGTTGGTCAGTCGAGGGAAGACGGACAGATCAAGGAGGCGGCGATGAGGCTGGTAGGTAGGAGGTGGGGGTGGGGGTCGGTCAGTGAGGTGGGAGGAGTGGATAGGTGGGAGAAAAGACGGACAGGTCAAGGAGGCAGGGACGAGCTGGGCTGGTTTTGGGATGAGGTCGGGGGTGGGGAGATTTTGAAGCTTGTGAAGTCCACATTGAGACCATTGGTCTGCAGGGTTCCCAAGTGGACAGTTCTTTCATAGCACAGAACCGTCAGAGGAAGGCAAACCACGCCCCCTTTCCACAGCAGTTAGCTACCATAATCTGAAATTAAAGGCTTGTCACAGCCACTTTGACAGCTGCTGGTAAGTACATAATGTAAATGTGATGTTGGGGTGCTGGGAGGGTGGGGTGCCAGATGGGTGGGGGTTCAGGGTAGGGTACCAGTATGTCAGGTATGCAGGGCGTCATGTGGGAAGGATGACAGGTGGAGAAGAGTGGGGTGCCACGGATGAGTAGGGGTCAGGGTACCCGGTTAGTCAGGTGCCAGCTGGGTAGAGTGCCAGGCCACAAGTTTAAGTGATGCCATGTTCATGGTACGTTGGGTGTGTGGAAGAAATTGGATCTACTGGGCGGAGGCCAGTTTTGGGGACCAGTTCAAGTCTGGCAGCCAGAGGGTGTTGGTTGAGTTTAGCAGCAGTTAAATTCAGTTAAACGGTATGGGGGGGGGGGGGGGGTCAGCTCCTATCTGATAAGTTGTTGGGTCAGGATTGTGGGGTGTGGGTATATGTGGCATGTGAGCGCAGTGTTGGTCCGGCTAGGTCCAGTGGCAGGATGTCTGGGGATCATACTAGTCATGCCTAGGGTGTAGGGCCAGATTAGGTCTGGTAGGGATGGGGTTGACAGGTTGGATCTGGTTGCAGGGCTTGTTGCATTTTCTACTCTCCATATTGATCAGTTTAAATGTGTATCTGTTGTTTCTGCTTTCGTGCTCCAAGTTGGTAATCTGTTTATGTTTGCTCATCATGTTAAAAAAAAACTGAATCACAGCTTTTCCTAAATAATTCATGTCTAAGAATCTCCAAGCATAAATTATATCTCAATGCAAGAATTATCCTGATTGTTTCTCTCTAAGCAACCATTTAATGCTTTGATATTTCTTTTGCAGTTGGATACTTATTGGATGCAATATTCTAATTGCGATTATGCCATTGCTTTCTAGTAACTACAGATAATTTATTTTGGATTTCAATCAAATGCCTTAGAAACATATCTTATACATCCTGCACAAACAAGGTCAGAATCACGTGTTGGATGGAACCAAAAATAGGTGAATGTATTTTTACTTATTACTATCTAGTTCATCATCAGTGGAAAGCTTATTAATATAAAGACCTAACTATGCAAAGAACATCAATTTAATATAACAATGTCCGAATGTGTACAATTGCAGGGCAGTTTATACTAAGAATTATCTTCAATAAAATTTCTCAAAAATGGCCCTATCGTTATTTCCCAAACACATAGACACCCTTGTGTTAATGGATATGACCACGTTTGAATAAGTGTTTCATTAGATTTAGCTCAACTCTTTTCATCATAATTTTTAAACCATTGGTTGATAAATTGTTAGTGTGTAGATATTGATGGTCATGGGCTCCAAATTCATGTGGCACCGACGCAGAATTCTCACGTGAATCCGTACCTACTCTACAATCCCGAAGCTAAGTCATCAATTGTGAAGCCAGAACTTCCAATAGAGCTTTTAGGAACCCTCATCTTTTTCATTTCCTTGTACTTATCTCCTGCTAAATTTAGGCTTTGCAAATTCCTAGTGCTTCGAACGTTTTGTCGATGAGGTGATTGCAAGTGAAGACAGCTGAATGAGAGCATGTGTATGTGAATTTCAAATCTAGAAATATGAATGCTATAAATCTAGTTATGGACTTGGACTTGTACCCACCATAAGCCATCCATTTAAATGGGAATGGTTGCTGCAGGGATACCTTGAACTTTTCAGTCAGCTATTCTATGTGTACAAGTAAAGGCGCCTGAAAGGAAATCTCTGAATGTTAGTCATACCTATTTCCTAATTATTCATTTTATAAGAATAAAATATAAGAATAAAAACATTTCAGGTATAGAATCTGTAAAAACGAATGCAGACAATAATTAAATCTCCAGGGAAGAAAGCTAACAGAGAGTAGTGTGAATTGTTCAGAAACTGTGTGAATGGAATGTATGAAAGGTGAAATAATTCCACAGAGGCCAGTATCCCATTACCAAGTCACCCGTTATTTATGCATGCATTGTACTAGATACCGGTCCGACTTCCTCAAAGCCAGCTTTGAGAATGAACAGAACCTTTGACGCTCCTGTTTTTATCTGTCAGCCAGGGCTCCCTGATTAGACCAGATTAACAGCCCAATCAGGAAATTCATATTCCATGAGGTCCAGCTGGCTGACCTTGTTACAATCACTACAAAAGGGAAGTATGCAGACATGTTCAGGTTTCCAAGCACAATCCTTTTATGTTTATAAACACTTTCATTTTATTTATGAATCTCTCTATTCATGTTGTGGGTTTTGCACTAAATAGTTCAAAAAAGATCCTCACCAAAAACTGAAATAGTTCTTTGAATTTCGTATGATTCTGAGCTGTTTAGTGTTTCTGTTTTTAAAGAAAATTCCTTGTTTCACTTCTCAAATTTCAAATATCATTGCCCCTTTCTTAGATCTCCCTCTGCACACATGCCGTTCCCAGTACGAGTGACAGAATTGTTTCCAGGCACTAGAAGCATCACGTGAAGTTAATTGAGAGAACCTTATGAGAATCTCCCGTGAATGTTTTCTCCCTTTTCAAACACTGATCATAGTCACCCAACAATGACAGTTCAGAATCCTGACTATTAATCAGTACCTAGTATCTAATGACTGATTTTACTTAAAAGAAAGGAAATTATTTTCGTACTGAGATAATAAGATACTATTCATGCCTTGACAAATAGATGGGGAGCAGCACAAAGCAAATCAATTTCCACCAGCGCAATACATTTGGGGAAGCAACAGTTTGTTTTGGAGAACATTCATTGAAGATGAAATCTCTGTAATTTTCTGAAAATGTATTAAATCAGTAAAAGCAAACTTGAAATTGTTAGCAGTTAATATTTTTGAACATCATTCAGCAACACACTACAGGCACATTCCCAAAAATGACAAGGGTCTTTGAAATGAAAAAAAAATATTGTTGTACACTAAGGGATGAACTCAGTGGAACCACCCTAAATCTCCTGCATTAGAGGCCTCCATTAGCTTATGGTCCTTAAACTTGATGTTGTTTCTTTTTTTTTAATCTGCATGGAAACATTTACTTTAAAGTTCACACTGTTCTGATTCATAAAGATAAGATGTGCTTAAGAGGACTTCCACATCTGGTCTGTCATTGAAGTGGGAGTGTTCAAAAGTATTCAGTTCCATTCAATCTTCAGGTATTGTGTAATTGTACTAAAAAAGGAATACAATGTGAGAAAGCAGCTGGCACTAAACTAAGATACATTTCCTGAGGAATTCCTTGCATTACCAAGGGAAAACTGACAGTTATGTAAATAAAGCACAGTATCGATCCCTGCTGTTCCAGATTAAGTTTAGTTTGCAGGAATGCATTTTATGGATTCAATTTATTCAGCAGTTACACTTTCAGGTGCTTAATATTATGCAAGGATTGAAATTAGCTATTGTTAAAACAAAAAACTGTAAAAGGGCCTCAATTCTGTTCTGAAACTAAATCAAAAAGTGTTGCTAGTGAAACTAAAAGGGCAACCAATGGACATTGGTATCATTCAGGTTTACATGCCAATAAACTGAATATTCAAATAAGGGGAAGTATGTCATAGAAAAGAAGAAATAATTGAACATGGCAGTGGATGGAGCTTTTTGATTCTTATAGGAGATGGGAAAGGAAGAGATATAAAAAAAGCAGGATTGCATAAAATTTAAAAAAAATGACTAAGGCTGGAAGTTGCAAATTATTGCAGAAGAACATAACCTATGAAAATAAAGAAATGTTTTGGGCAGCATTAAAAAGGCAATAAATGGGAAATATTTAGTGACAGACAGATTTTTTTTTCAACTGGGCTAAATATGAGTGAGAGTGGGAGCAGATCTTATATGTGTAATAACAATGGTGGTTATTGGTACTCAACATAAAGGACTGACAAATCCAGCATTTGAGAGCATGGAAAATGTAAACTCTTACATAATTAGAAAAATGTATGGAAGGAATATACTGAGGAACTGTTTGCAAAAAAAAAGATAAAATCTGGAATGATAGAGCTAAAAGAGAATAACATTAACACTAATTTCATTTGTCCAGAAATGCTTGAGAGTGAGATAAGAGCAGCAACAAATGATAAAATCTGGAAAAGCAGCTGGAATCGATGAAATGTATGCAGAATTTATTAAAAGCAATGAAAGGACATAACAAAAATATTTACTAAGCTGTGCAAAGATATCCACTTACAGAAGAATAGCCAGAGAATTACATGCAGACAATAATGATCATCTTAAGAAATGAGTCAATGGCATGCTGATGTACTGACTTTGTCCAATAAGTTTGATTGTCCACACACTGTAAGAGTATTGAAAGTTGTAACAAACATTGCTAAAAAGAGACAAAATGTTGAAATGTTCCATTTTGCACTTGCCTGAACTGGGGTGCAAGAAACCAAACCTAGAAAGGGAGCGATATTTTATGCATGGATGCTGATTGTTTGGACCATGGGTTGGCATGGAGATACAGCAGGAACCATTAATTTTCATATTCCTACTTCCCACAGATAAATTGTTGCCCCACACTCAAATTGCTGCTCCCCTCCTAAGTGTGGTTTTCTTGCAGTCCAGCTCTGATGACTGTGAGGTGAAAAAAATTGACTTTGTGTTGCTTTTTAGCAATATTTAAGTTCTTTATTGCCCAGCAATTAATTGTAACACAGAGAGTGGATGGGAAGATGCAGAATGACATTGAAGGTGACCAGTTTCTGGGAGAAGAGAGGACTTGAGAAGCAATGGGAATTATAAGATTAATGAGTGAATGTAGTTTAGAATTTGAAAGGAAAATGTGTGTGTTTGTTTTGTAGATTTCATAAAAGTATTTGATCAGATTGACTGGATTAAAAACTTAACAGTCCTGAAAGACATTGGAACAGACTGGAGAAATACACAGATAATAAGAAATCTGTCCATGGGACAAACAACACGGAGAGTAGCCAACTGGCAGTTGGAACCATTTACAATTGGAACTGGAGTACAAAATGGATGTTGCTTATCACTGGTCATCTTCAATGTCGATATAGAAGAATTGATTAAAGAAACATTTGAAAACAGAGAATCTGGGTTTACGATTTGGGGGAAAATAATAAGATTAGTGTGAACTTAAGATTACAATATGTTTTGAGATGTGACCTTATTGAAAAAGCAGATTAATTTTTACAATAACTTTTTAATGTGGGTTTTGAGGAGAATTGAAAGGATCAGTGATACAAAAAAAGTAACAAGGGATGAAATGGTGAGGAGAACAAATGAAACAAAATACTTGCTGAACTTAAGTAGTAAAAAGCCGAGACTGGGTATGTGCATATCTCAAAGGAAACAGACTTGTAAAAGATCTTATGAATGGAAGATTAAGGATAAAGGGGAAGTGGAAGCACAAAAATATCAATGCTTTTACAGGTTTATAATTGAAGGAAATTATAGGAAAATGAAAACATAGACACAGGAATGAGAGACAAGAAGAAGGCTATGATCTCAAGTCTTGCCTTTCATTGGAGTACACATGGCAACGTGACAGTTCTCTGGCACAATAGCCAGAAAAGATTGGAAAATGATGGTCAGTGCCCCTGTAATTTCCTACCTTGCTTTTCTTAGTAACCTGGATTACATTTCTTCCAGACCTGGCAACGTATCCACTCTCACAGGTGCTAAACCTTATCATATTCCTTCACTCAGTCTGATAGTTCACACTTCTTAAATACAATTATCACATCATCCCCCTCTTTTGTGACGCCAAATCCTTCACTAGGAACTATTAATGTATCAGTTACCTCCAAAAACACAGACATCTTTTAACTGCTATCATCTAATACGGCCTGAAGACATGCCCAAGACCTAATGGAATGAGAGAACAGGTGATGGATACATTAATTAAGAGCTAACTGGGTCTGAATTGGTTGTCTAAATATGGGGAGCTAGTAATCAGCAGTGCAAATGTTTTATGGAATGTAGTTAGCTGAAATTAGGTTCTCGTTAAAACTTTCACTGCATTCTGTTTAAACACAGTTATCTTCTAGTGAATAACATTAACTGTTTTTTTTGCTCTTTATTATTTACAATGCATCATTGTGTTTACCTTGATTTTACTTGTCAAAATGTTTTCTCATTCCCTGCCATTCTGTGCTCCCCTAATTTGCATCATCACGAAAATGTGATTTCATGCCAAAGATTGCTTTTTAACCCCCACTGGTTAGAAAAATGAATTGAACTTTTTTAAAACAGATTTTAAAAACTTGGTAACTTGAACTCTCATCCAAGATGGCTAATTAATTTCCAACAAATTCCATATTCTAATCCCCATTAGGTGGCAATTAATTGTTTGCAAAGACTCACCAAAAACAATGTCACCAGAGGAGTGTGAAAAACTCTCATCTGTGTTTAACAAGACTCTCAAATGTGTCCAACTCATCTCCCACATCTCTGCACTCATCCCTATCCCTCTTCACTTTCCACTCCTCCATTTTCTGCATTCAAGGGTACATCCTTTTGCATTTCTGACACCTCTAGCAGGATACCACCATCAAACGCATCTTCCCCTTTCCTTCGCTGTCAACATAGCACAGGGACCACTCCCTCCATAACACTCTGGTTGATTCCTCCATTACCAGTAAAACTTCCTTACTCTGCATGGCACGTTTCCATGCAATCATTGAAGGCGTAATACTTGCCCATTCACCTCCTTCTTCTTCGCTGTCCAGGGCCCCAGACGCATCTTTCAGGTGAAGCAGCATTTTATTGTAATTCTTTCAATATTGTCTATTGTACTCTTGCCTGTCTCATTTACATGGGTGAGACCAAATGCAAACTGGACTGTCAAGGCTGGGTTTTTAAGCATGTTCAAAGCTGAGGTAGATAAATATCCATGTTCTTTGATTTCCAGGAGGATCTAGATTTGAGGGTACCACTATTCTTCATGGGAATGTATTTGTTCAGAGCCTTTATTATCTCCTACAAATGCCTCCTATATCTTTAACAGTGATTAACTTTCATGTCGCTGTTTCCAGTCCTCATTGTGCAAAATCACATTGCATCTGCCCTTCCCTCGTTAATGCTCTTACTGCTGCAGAGGCCTCCATCTTCAACGTTCTTTTAAATACAATTTTGGCAAACATCATCAAATTTCATGGCCCCAAAAAGAGTATATTGTAGGATAGTCCAACATCAATTCAGACACCAAAACCATGTCACTAACATGCTATTGATTTACTCAAATATTTTCTTGATGCTGAAATGTTTGTTTTTATCCCAGAGAGCACGTTATGTCATGGAACACCAATTGGGTATCATGACTCAGCACTACTAATTATTGTCTGGACTTTTCAAGCCCCAACTCAAGCCTGGTCTTTGTGGATCAAAAGGGCTAGATGATGGAGTATCTCAAAATGGAAATTTTAAGGCAACACCCAGTGAAATAAATATTAATGAGCACAATATGGTGCGAATGGTCATAAGCAAGGGTTGAATGCTTCATTGTTGTTGTAAATTGCAGTATTTAGCAAAGTACTAGATAAGGCCATATGGTTGCAATTTATGCTACAACAAAAAAAACAGAACTTAGAGAAACTCAGCAAGTCTGGCAGCATCTGTCCAGAGAAAGGAGAGTCAATATTTCAGGTCTACTGATCTCTAATCAGAACTAGTTCTTATAGCATGTGGCATAATTCAGTGATAGGTCTTCTGGTAAAATGAAACTTTCACGGGCAACTGCTACTCAGCAAATTGCTTGTATATGAATGTTGGCACATACCTTGGTGAGTGCTAAGTGTATTCAGTGCTGCTCAATAGGCATTTTTTTCCCTAAATACAAAGATAAAGAGAAATTGTAAATATGGTACCTGATGTGCCCTGCCTGAAAAACTTTTATTTCCCTCTCTTTGCAATATACAGAGCCATTGCCAACATACATATAAATATTAAAGTCGGACAGTGTAATTATATTGAAGGCATGAATAGGTACCTTGACTTGGAACTTAAAAGTCTGTAACTACTTGAAGATAAGAACAAGTGACGAAAGCATTTAGTAAATGCACAGCTCTGCTGTATTAATTCAACATTATTACAATTATATAAACCCTTCCCTTGAGGCTTTTCTCTGCCTGGTTGATGCTCTGTCACTACAAACTGGCAAAATATGTTTCTATTAACAGCTTTCATCTCATGGAGATGAAACCTGCTCTGAAAAATCTGCTTCAGAGATAGTAGGAACTGCAGATGCTGGAGAATCTG
>NC_063347.1:32285299-32286255 GCF_021869965.1 Rhincodon typus
CCAGCTCTACACCTTGTTATCTCTGAAAAATCTGCTCACGTTTTGAGAGCTAAGACAAATTCTACCACAGTGACTAAGGTAACTACCACATTTTGAAACAATCAATAACATTCAAATGTAAAGGAAAAACAATGTTCATTTAAGAAAAAAGTTAATGTGCCCCATCTCCTAAATCAACAAGTCCTTGGAAAAGTTTCAAATTCTGCATCCGCATCTTGACCAAAAACTGAAGAAGAATCACCAGAATCAAAACATTAACTCGGCTTTCTGCAATTACTGCCAGACACGCTGAGTTTCACCAGCAATTTCTCATTTTGTTTCAGATCTCCAGCACCCACAGTTCTTCATTTTATTTGACGAAAAGCTAATCATTTCTGCCTTTGGTGATACCCTACTTTGAACCAGTTTTTATTTTAAAAGTATCTGTTAGTTTCTGAGATATAGGACTAGATTTTCAAGATCATGGTGGCCAACTCAAGTTGGAAAATTTTTTGCCTTGGCACACAAGCCTAAGGAAAACATATCCTGAATATTATGGCTTTTGCTCGAGCAGGTTGTGTACAGGATGGTGTCTGGTCTATTGGTCTGAGTCACAGATCCAAATAGGTCACAAAGGCTGCTGAGTGCCGAAAAGGGCTGTTTAAAAGCCATGTCTGGTTTTCTGGACTTCAACTCAATAGGTTTATGATATATTAGGCCTTCTCGGCCTCACTCCACATGCCTACCAGCACTTCATGCCCACAAAAATCAATTTATACTAGTCCACACTCCTCATTCAACTCAATTTCCAATTCATGCTACCCAACCCATCACCATGCCCCTTTATAATCCTTATGCCAACTTACTGCCAATTCACTTCAATTCATCCACTCCCTACCCATCCCTTACCTTATAACCTCATGCCAACTCACCCAGAATCTCATAGACAAATCTTAGAAGGGATGCTGAGATGAAAT
>NC_063347.1:32286755-32296704 GCF_021869965.1 Rhincodon typus
GCTGCTTAGCCTGTTGTGTTCATCCAGCTCTACACCTTGTTATCTCAGATTCTCCAGCATCGGCAGTTCCTACTATCTCTCAAGCTTAACTAAGCCAATTACTACTTTGTCAGCCTAGTCTCAATCATCAGCAATGTAAAGTGTCATCAGTGGTGTTATCAAGTGGAACATACTGTTCAATAAGCTGTTTACAGATGTTCAGTTTGAGTTTTATCAGGATCACTGACTCCAGACCTCGTTATAGTCTTGAGCTAAGTTGAATTCAGGAGCTAGATTGTAGAGAATGAGGAGAGAGTGACAATGAGTAGTCATTGGAGTACCATTTAACAATATATGGCACCACAAAGCCTGAATAAAGCAGATGTCATTGGGACTGTTGGGAAGTGCAGAGACCAACTTGGCAATGAGAAAAGAAACTTGATGAAAGAAGTTGCATGACATGGGAATTTGTATGGAAACAAGATGAGAAACAAAAACACAATTTAAAAAAAGAAGAAAGGGCAATGAGGCAGGTGGCTTCTTTTTCCTTTCAATTTGTCTTGTTTCATTTTATTTCCCTTCTTCCATGGACAATGAATGAAACTTTTTTGGATTATTGCATGTCTGCTAAATTCTGTTTTGGAAATAGGAGCTGTTTTGAATACCTTTAAACTAAATGTGAAACTCAGCAAAACAACTAAGAACTCAGCACAGATAAGATGCAGCAGGTAAATATCTTTCAATCTATAAACTGAACAACACTTCTTCAAACTTACATTCTTCAAATTTCCCAGTTGTACAATCATTATGAATACTGCACTGAATTTTGAGGAGTTAAAATATTTCAGTGAAGCTACTGTTCATTCATTACTTATAGGAATCACAGTTAACTTACAAACCTGAATGACAATGGTCAGCGATCTTGCTTTGAAATGCTGCTCCACAACCTTTGCGACTTTCTGGCTCGTCTGAAACAAGTCTGTCAACTCATCTGGTTGTAGATCTCGAAAACGTTCAATTGGTCTGATTGGACAAACTAACACATCTTTATCACAGATAGTCAAGGAAAATAACCATGTGAAGTTCAAATAAGAATAAATTATATTAAACATCAGTCGCAAAAATTTACAAAACAGAACAACTTTGTCTTTTATATATAATCCATGACAAAAACCTATCCTCTGAAAGCTGTTAAAGAGATACTTTAGAGTCAAATCAGACAAGTGATTAGCACCGTATTATGATGTTTCATGGCAGCAATGAACAATCCCAGCTTCATTGAGCAGTTATTTTTCTGATGGCTGCTCTTCAAACAAAACAAGGTTGAAATAAAAGTTAAGGTATTTCTTCCTTTAGAAACAGAACAGTTTCTGAAAAGTCCCTTCCAGAGATTTTCTTTCATCAAAATTTCCTTCATATCAGTGAAATTTGTCACAATGTTTGACTTTAGACTGTTGGTTCAAATGTGATGCTTACACTGAGATTTTGAGATACAATTTACTGGTAAAAACCAATTTACATTATCCTTAACCTGTACCTTGAAGTTTATTGCTGAAATAACATAGCACTAGTGTAGAATATGCAAAACCTCTGACAGGTATTTTCAACTGAAAAGATAATGCCAGTGCTAATAACACTGAAAATTGCAACAGGTTCTGCAACTACACTTTAGGTCATTTCTTTTGATTTGATAACTAGATTGTGCCACCTGTTGAAGCCACCACAATGCTGAAAATGGAATTAAACTAACTCACAGACTCCATCTATATGCTTCGCAAGTAAAAGATTCTGGAATGTATTTTAAGGTATTTACACATCTTGGAATACAGCTTGATGTGTCACTAAGTCTTCACTCCTGCATGTTATGACAGTATCTGAACTGTACCATACACAGCTGCATGCTGAGTGACGGTGGCACAGTGGTTAGCACTGCTGCCTCACAGCGCCAGGGACCTGGGTTCAATTCCAGCCTCAGGCGACTGTCTGTGTGGAGTTTGCACATTCTCTGTGTTTCTGCAGGGTGCTCTGGTTTACTCCCATAGTCCAAAGATGTGCAGGTTAGGTGGATTGACCATGCTGTAGCATCCAGAGATGTGCAGGCTTGGTGGATTAGCCATAGGAAATGCAGGGATGAGTCTGGGTGGGATGCTCTTCAGAGGGTCGGTGTGGACTGAATGGCCTGCTTCCACACTACAGGGATTCACTCTGCAGAGTGATTGCGGGGCAGCAGAGAGAAGTTTAGCCAGTTTTTTCAATCCCTTTTATACTTTGAATCACATTGAGCTACATACCATATCTCTAAAATACTTTATGCCCCTGAATGTTCTATTTGTGCTTGTTCTCTGTTTTCTGATACATACAAAGAAGGAAGAACAGTACAGTACAGGAGCAGGCCCTTCAGCCCATCAAGACTGCATCGACACGAGATGCCTTTCTAAACTAAAATCCCTCTTGCCTCTATGCAGTCTGAATCCCTCTATTTCCAGCCTATTCATATATCTGTCAAGATGCTTCTTGAACATTGCTATTGTATCCACCTTCATCATCTCCTCTGGCAGTGCATTCCAGGCACTTACCACCCACTATGTAAAAAAACTTTCCTCTTACGTCTCCTTTAAACTTACCCCCTTTTATCTTAAACGTATATCCTCTAGTAATTGACATTTCTACCCTGTGAAAAAGACTCCTACTATCTGTTCTATGCCTCTCATAGCTCTGTAAACTTCTATCAGGTCACCCCTCATCCTTCAATGTTTAAGTGAAAACAAACCAAATTTATCCAATCTCTCCTCATAGCTAATGGACAACATGGACAACATCCTGGTAAACCATTTCTGTACCCTCTCCAAAGCCATTACATCCTTCTGATAGTGTGGCAACCAGAGCTGTATAAATTATTCCAAATGTGGCCTAACTAAAGTTCTATACAGCTGAAAAATGACTTGCCAATTTTAATACTCTCTGCTCCAACCGATGAAAGCAAGCATGCCATATGCCTTCTTGACCACCTTATTGACTTGTGTTGCCACTTTCAGGGAACGAGGACCTTTATGCCTAGATCCCTCTGTATATTGAGGGTTCTAAGGGTTCTGTCATTTACTGTATATTTCCATCCTGCATTTGATCTTCCAAAATGCATCACTTTGCATTTGTCTGGATTAAACTCTAACAAGTGCATCTACCGAGCTTGGAAGTGAAAAAGTATTTTGATACATTTTTTGTTCATTTTGTTTTCACAATTTATGTCACTTCTTTGATTTTCTCCTGCCTTTATTATACAAAAAAAGACTTGTACTGCAATAGGCTGGTGCAACATTAGGTGTCGCTGGGTACTTTAAATGTTGGTATTAAGAGTCACAGTTAACTCAATAAAGTTGGAAAAGTCAAAGGCCCTGAAGCAGGTTAAGTAAGCAGAACTTACAGAAATTATAAACTTACAAATCCTATTATATGTATTGAGGGGCTTGTTAGTGCTGGTTGGTTCCATATCCATATCCTATTATAACACACATAGTAGCACAAATAACCTTCAGTCTAATTTCTACAAGTACGTGACAAACATCCACCAGTTATCCAAAAAGCAATTAGAGAGAACCCATTAGCAATGGACCACATCAGACACAATTTCCTTGATGCATGACAGAGGCCATAGTGTACAGAAAGGCAGGAAAACTAACAAAAATATTTCCTTCTGCCGAGATTGTGTATGTCACAATTAGATTACTTCAATGATCAAAAATCATTGAAGCAGCCCTAACCCTTTCCTGTCCACTGCTGAAATCATCAGAAAGAGATCTATAACATTCTATTTGTAACAGACTCTGAAAATGAGAATGTACATAACAATCAGACCCTCGTTCCAATGATAGCTGCTAATCTTCTTTAAGCAGTGGGAAATCAGGAAGAGAGCTCAATATATTGTAATGGCCTCTGTTCACTGTTTTGGATCTGGTGTATGCTTGATATGAGATTTTAATTATATGGCCCAGAATCTTCTGCAATGATGTAACTTGTAACATTACCCAAATATTTTATGAAGTGTTCTGGGTGAAATGAACGTGTGCAATGGCACTTTTAAATATTCATAGCTCCCACATAACTTCCTTAAACTTCTGAACTGCAAGAAGAAAACTGAAGAAGGCTCAGTCTGCTCAGGGTTGTATCAAGGCAGTGATTTTTGTTTTTCAGTAGAATCAGTAACCCATCCTTTTATTCTTTAAATACTTGGTTACGAGCTCACAGTCCTCAATTTCTGCAGTTTGCCACTATGGTAATTCAGCAAAGATAAAGATTTCCAGAACATCTTTTGGCCTTATTTTCCTTTTTGATTCAGTTCTAAAAAAAATCCTCCTCAATGTCTTTTTCAAAAGCAGATTTACCTTAGTGTTCTCCCAACTCCTGATTTACCTCCATTCACCTATCTTCACAGATACTGATTTAACTTGGATGTTGAGTCATAAATTTCACAGAAGTTTGATCTTCTACGAGAAAGGGAAATGAGTAAGTAGCTCCAAGTTAACGACACTTAAGGGACAAAATTCCTTATTTTGTGATTTTGTTTCTTTAGATCTTTTAACCTAATGGCGACCAACTTCACAGTCCAACATAAACTTATTTAAATTCCTTTTTTAAAATTCATCCACAAGATGAGGGTGTCATCGGTTAGGTCAACATTTATTGTCCATCCCTAATTGTGATCTGGGTCAACCACATTACTGTGGGTCTGAAATCATATGTAGGCCAGACCAGGTAAGGATGGCAGTTTCCTTCCCTCAATGACATTTGTGAAGCAGGTGGGTTTTTCTGACAATTGACGATGGATTCACGGTCATCATAAGACTCTTAATTCTAGATTTTCATTGAATTCAAATTCCATCATCTGCCAAGGTGGGATTCAAACCCAGGTCCCCAGAACCTAAGTCTTTGGATTAACAGTCCAGCATTTCTACCATTAGGCCATCACCTCCCTGTATCCTCTCAAAATGGATACCTATTTGGGTGTCAGCCTGGACTCAATGGTTGCAGTTGTATCTGAGGGTAACAGTATTAAGTTAAAGCCACACTCCAGAACTTGCACACACAATCCATACTGACATTTCAGCTCGACACCGTTTTCAGATAAGAAACTCATTTGAAAGGTAGAGAAAGTTTGAGCATACTTGTGTACGTGTGCGACTAGAATATTCTCAAGTCTTCTCAATCTTTTAAGTGCCTCAATCAAACAATCCAACCAAATGAATCTTTGCTCACAAAACTGTCCATGGTCATGATTCTCAAATGAGAATATCCTCCAACTGCATCTATCAGGTGGGGAGAGATAAGTTATTTTTGTGATCTTTTAATCACAATTATTTCAGTACAATTTTAAAAAAACTTCACCCATCCAGCTCATTGTTTTATTTCCTTAAATACTTATGTCATAAATATCTACTTGTCAAATTTAAAATTCAAAAGATTCCCTGATTGCAGGTTCCTAGACAATGCCTGATCTGCTTTTACAACACTTAAATGAGCTGAAATGTCAACTTTAGCAATCAGAGAAGAAACATGCCTGTACGATCAGCATTACTTTGGATCCTGATTAATTATGCTGATCTGTGCCCCCTTATGCATATTTTAAATTTAGGCATATTCTCGGAGAGGTGACAATAGGAAAACATTTTGCTGTAACTTGACATTGATAAAATTGACTGATCCACAGGTCTCGCCTTAAGGTCACATTCAAGGAGGAAAGTCCACATTCCAATTCACAACTGGACAGAAAATTTGTAAAACTTCCTTCAGAAAAAAACATAATGATGATAATATTCTTATTCTTCAGGCTTTGAAATTTTCATGTCATTTTCATAAATGGAACTGGCTGAATATTTCTTTGTGGGATGGATTGCACCAAAAACTCATGGAACAAACAATTTACTTCTGCAAAGAAATCTCAGAATCTAGCAGCAAAAGAAGTGAGCATTTGGTGCATCATTCATGTACTGGCTCTCTGAAAAAAAGCTCTCTATTTATTTTACTGCCCTTTACTGCTAGAACTTCAACAACTGTTAACATCATATGCCCTGAAAAGGCAGGATAAGAACATCGTAAAAACTAAAATTAACATCTGAGCTAGTGCCAACATATTAGCACTACACATCTTGAAAGTCATACTGAAGTCAATGGCTTTTCATGGTATAGGCTAAAAGAAGTCATCTCACAGCATAAAATAAATCACCAGCTGTGTCCATTGGCAGAAGCACACAATGGAGCCAATATGGCAACTCATCTAGCTTCTCAAAATCTTCTACTTGCTCAATAGCAATGGGCCAGCAGTGGCAGGACCATCAGCATGCTCAGATCCCATTACAGTTATGAGATTCAAACTGCATCCAATCGAGTGGAACAGTGGTATGATACAACCGAATCAATGATCTCAAACACCTGTACCCAGACCAATTTTAAGGGTAGTGCAATATTTCATCTTAAGGAATATGCAACTGATCCTCTAAGGAAGTGTAATTTACACATTCAGGAAAAGCTTCCAGGGGAACTGAATACGATGGAGCAAAATGGTACAATTCAGAAGGTAGATCTTCACACAGGTTGTCATAACTCCAGAACATGTATTTTAAAGAAAGATGGTTCCATAAGAATATGTCTTGATCCAAGTCACCTCAACCCGTCACTTAAAAGGTATCCACATAAAATAGTGATGGAGGAAGACTTAAATCCTAAATTATCCAGAGCCACATTCTTTTCTAAATAATATGTGAAGCATGTTTACAGGTCTATTTATTTAACAGAAGAATCCTAGGACCTTAAGCTCATAAGAAATAGGAACAGAAGTAGGTCATTTGGCCACTTGAGCCGTCTTGCCGTTCATGGCTGATCCAATATTCCTCATGTCCACTTTCCTCTCCTTTTCCTAGAACATTTAATTCCCCTAATAATCTATCTATCTCAGCCTTAAATATACACAAGGACTCTGCCCCCACAACTCTCTGTGACAAGGAATTCCAAAGACTCATAACACTCAGAGAATAAATTCCTCCTCATCTCAGTCTATCCTAGGAGCTTGCATCAT
The DNA here is from genome assembly GCF_021869965.1 of Rhincodon typus. Classification (NCBI taxonomy): domain Eukaryota; kingdom Metazoa; phylum Chordata; class Chondrichthyes; order Orectolobiformes; family Rhincodontidae; genus Rhincodon; species Rhincodon typus. The sequence goes on from NC_063347.1 coordinate 32,293,801, forward strand.
TTAGGATACCACTTGTATGTACTTTTTCCAGTGGTTACTATTTGAACTATTAGTAAGCCAAAAATTATTCCAGCAGCACATGGATAGGATTAATGAAATGTCCTTGGATTTGTTTGGGTATCTGAAGATATCATGATCATAGGTAAGACAATGGTATATATCATCACAATTGATGGTAGCAACACAGGAACTGGAATTTAATAGCATGAAGTGTCAGGTCAATGACAGCCAATAAAACTTCTTCAAGTCCGTTTATTTCATCCACGAGTGTGTCCCAATCTAGGTAAGATCAAGGATACATATGCCCACTCCAAAAGGATAATAATGATCGGCAGTACATTCCTCAGATTTTTCATCTCATCACATATTCCCAACTTTGTGTGAAACATATTCTGCCAAGAGATTTCCCCAAAGAGGATATCTCCAGTAGTAGAAAAACAACCACCAGTACATTTATGATTCTCTCAGCAAAATCTTGAAGCACAATACCATGACTCCAGGAAAGATATGAATCTCAAAGTGGATGCATTGCAAAAAAACCTAGGAGCATATCTTTTGCAAGACAAAAAAAAATTGCATTTGGTTCAAAAACCTTTTTATCTGCAGAAAAGCTATTCCAATATAGAGCGTGAGATGTCAACTCTGATATTTGGCATCATGTAATTTCACACCGACTTATTTGTTAAAAGAAAGGCACTGTTGAAACAGAACATAAGCCACAAGCATTGGTCTGTTGCAAACTACTGAGTGCACTGCCACATTTGCAGTGTCAACTAGTCAAAGTGCAAAGATACAACATTCAAATGAAACATAAGCCAGGTACCAGGTTTATCGCATTTAACATGCTGAACCAAGATATATCTCTTCATCTACTTATTGCTGTTCTTGACTATCAAGTTGAAGATGTTCTCTAAGTTGAACTGTAATGCTCTGGCCAGAGACAACTGCAATCAGGAATTGCCGAAGATGAGGAACTACAAGAGTTGCAGAAGACCATTAGCCAAGTATGTCCTGACAATATTAAAAGGATATTTCAGAGAAATTGTCTATTTTTGCCATAGAAAGAAGAACTTGGTATATCACAATAAGTCATTCTCAAGAGCAATCCTAATAGTAAAAATGTTACGCCTAGATATCACGTCCACATTATACCAGGGACATATGATTATTGAATGCATAAGACAGCTACTGCATGAATGGGTGTACTAGCCAGAGATGAATCAGGATATTCAATGACTCAAACTAAACTCATCATTCCCAACAATGGAGGGAGATTCTACATCCACATAATGTTCTACATATATATGTACATAAATGAAAGTAGTAACAGATCTATTCACAGTTTTCAGGGAACACCACCAAATTTCCAAATGGTTGACAACTTAGCAATATGAGTATGACCATCATTGAAACAATGAGCAGTATTTTTGGTTTATTCAGTACACCAGATTAGATGGTATCTGACAATGGACCACAGTTCACAGACAAACTGTTTCAAGACATGTGCAATAAGAGGAATGTGACCCTTATCATGTATTCACCTCACTATCCACACTGAAATGTTCGAGGAAATATATGGCAGGTACTATCAAATTAATGAGCAGGGTGGCATAGTGGTACATCTGCTAACACTGTTGCCTCACAGCGCTAGAGACCCGGGTTCAACTCTAGCCAGTTTCTGTGTGGTGTTTGCACATTCTTCCCATGTCTGTGTGGATTTTCACTGGGTGCTCCAATTTCCACCACAGTCCAAAGATGTGCAGCTTAGGTGATCAGCCATGGTCAATGCGGGGCCGGATCGGGGTGGGATACTCTTCAGATGGTCGGTGCAGACTTGCTGAGCCTCATGGCTTTTGTCTGCACTGTAGGGATTCTCTGACTCTATGAGTGCTGAATAACAAAACAAGATTTTCGCATTGGATTGCTGCATATTCATGCAACATCAACAGAGAAGAGATTATATCCCCAGCCCATGCTTAATACCTCACAAACAAAAACAAAACACTGAGGAAGCATTCTGAGTCAGGGTCACTAGGCCTGAAACATTAACTCTGATTTTTCCTCATCGATGTTGCAAGATCGGCTGAGTTTTTCTAGCAACTTCTGTTTTTGTTCCTGATTTACAGCATCCACAGTTCTTTCAATTTTTATCACTTAAGACTCGGAAGGCAAGTGTAAACAACCTCGTCCAGCAACCAATTGTCTAGACATTTTGAGACAAAGGACATTCTTCTTCAAAGACTGAGTTATATGACAAGTAAAATCAAAACTGCACACTAACCAGAAAGTGCAAATTAGAAATCGAAATACAATATATATATATCTGGATACTAGCAAAGGCTTGTTAAATATGTAACCAGCTCCGATCATACAAAGTCTTATGGATCACTGTGCTATATTGCAAATGAACAGTACCCATCTCAGACCTATAAGCAACACATCAATGGTACAAGAATTGACAATTGCACAATGACGCTGAGTGTTAGCAACCAGCAGCCAAGTTGTCAAAAAAGTGCAACGTAGAATAATATGTACCTCTCCAGGTGGGCATATGATCACCAGATCACAATAAGATGTCAAATCTCCAAAGTGTCATTTTGAAATTTGAACTGTTAGTTTTGTCAGAGATAATAGGAACTGCAGATGCTGAAGAATCTGAGATACAAAGGTGTGGAGCTGGATGAACACAGCAGGCCAAGCAGCATCAGAGGAGCAGGAAGGCTGACGTTTCGGGCCTAGACCCTTCTTCAGAAATGCTTTTGTACCTGGTTTGCTTCAGGACATGGTCGAGCAGTTTCAAGGCCGAAGAGATTACGAGAGATGCAGTGGGAGAGAGATCCACTGAGGTTTTTCCAGAGGGAGGAGGGTAACTTCTTCAGGGTAGGCATCCTTAGAAGAGGCTTC
>NC_063347.1:32296804-32307003 GCF_021869965.1 Rhincodon typus
GACACTTCTTCAGAAAATGAAGAAGGGTCTAGGCCCGAAACGTCAGCTTTCCTGGTCCTCTGATGCTGCTTGGCCTGCTGTGTTCATCCAGCTCTACACCTTGTTATCTTAAATAAATAGCAGTAAGTTAAATACAAAGGTGATCTTACCAACAGTCTAGACTCAAAATTCTTCCAGGACTTTTTGGCAAGAAACCGGTTTCATCCAAGACCCACCACCATCCGTAATACCAGGATAAAATGAAATCATTCCACATGTCAGACCAAGTAGGAGAATTCATCATTAACTTTAAATAATGTATTAACCATGTAAATCTATTATAATTAATTCTCATTCACAATTTTAAGATGCCTTCAATGTTTACTACAAATATCAATTCGGAAGCAAGGCACACTCTGAACCATAATTTTTTTTGCTTTGCAACTGTTCTTTTATTGATATGCTTGCAGGAAATCAACTTAAAACAACTGACCAAATGCGTCTGCATCTTCACACCTACCATATTTTTTATTGCACAGGACACAGACCGTAGTGGGTGTGTTGATATTGATAAGTACAAAGTTGGTCAGATGCCAGAATTTTTATGGTACCTATACCAGCATAAAGAATACAAGATTTGTTAATGCAGCCTCTGATGGCAGACATATCAGGGAATCTCTCAAACAATTTTCAGTTTGCATTTTCCATTTTGAATTTAGTTAACAATCCCTTTGATGTGAAATTCTAATATGCAAAATATTTCACTAACTTTCTTCCAGTATATAAAAGCAACAACTCTGTTTGAATCAAGATAATTGGTATGATCAGAACAAAGAAGTGTTTCAAAAAAAGATGTTAAGGACATTCTGAGAACCTTTGAACATTCATTAATATTAATAAAATATAAATACTATATTCTTAAGTTATTGACAAAGGTTTAGATTGATTCTCAGAGGTGCAATCTTTATATAGATAAATGTAGCAAAAGATTTAGAAAGTAAGCTGAAGGAAAATACACAGAGTGAGATATACAAAGTGACTAGAAGGAAGTGTGATCAGAAAAGAGGAGTAAGAAGTTTTGTTTCTGAAGTGCTCTTGCAATCTCCCATGGTTAGCACCCTGGGTCTCACGCAAATACCTTGCTTTAAAAAATTCTTTTTAATATTACACATTAATTCAATCAATGGAAAAAGCACTAAGCTGCACTATATGAAGATAGTTTATAGTAAAATTGGCTGCACAGGAGGAACACAAAAGGGGCAGAACCTTCAGCTTTAGTGCAGGTGTAAAATAGGTGGCATTGGATCAACTACCCATTGAACATTGTGCCTGATTTTTCTTATTGTTAAAAGGCAATGGAAACACAAATCATGGAGTGCATAGTAGGTGACCATTCATCCACTGAACACAAGTACTCTTTAAAGCCCGCAAGCAAAATTGAAAACAAACAAAAAGACAATGAGTTGCAATATGTCAGCCAACCAACTGGAAGCAGAAAAGTTTAAAGTCCAGTTTCTCAACATAGTCTTTATAAGTACTGTACCACATCAAACTCCATATGTGGTCTATTTAAAATTTTTATGAACGAAGCCAGATAAACCTCTCCCAGTAAAAACAGTGTTTTGTCCAGCAAGTGAAGGATGGGCACATATAGTGCGTACTTCAATTCGAGTCACTTCCAGAAGTGCAGTTTTTGAGCATAATTGTTGGCGTACAAGCTGTTTTGCAAATTGAGGTCCTTTTGAAAACTAAATTCATCTACTGTCTCACATTTACTATTTTCTGTGCAGTAAGACACCAGGAACTCATCTTCTACAAATATAAACAGATCTCTAGCACTTGAAAACAAAATTAAAGGTAATAAGAATAATAGGAATCACTGAGGTCACAGTGCAGCATTGAACGAGCATGAACAGTTCAGCAGATGGTAGCGTGTACATGACTGCAGTATATTGTTTGGGAATTTAAGATTTTATTCTTAGAAAAAAGGGTAAATTAATCCTCCAATGAAGGTGGCAAGGGGGCGACGTTCATCCTGACATCATGAGTAACTGGATTAAAGGGTTCAGACAGGTGACTGACACGTCATAGAATGGTAGCAGCCAAAATACGATATATAAACAGAGGGGTCAGCGGGGACAAGGAGAGGGAGAGACGGACAGACAGCAAAGAGACAGACAGCAAGTCCAGGAGAACAAACCATCACCTTCTTGGAAGAAGACCAGAGGTTCAAGAGGAGAGCAAAGATTGTTACCATCAAAGACTGCGAGACATCAGGGATGAATACGCCACCACTCCAAAAGGTAGGGGCCCCAATGCCACTGCTTCTCAATTCTACAGAACAGCTTCCAGATGAGTAAAGCCTTCTCAGCTGTGACCGGTCATATTGTTCCCTTCTTTGTCCGATTAAATAATGCATCGCACCTAAACTGCTGCTTCTAAACACACTCAATACACAAACTGAAAATCGCTTACAAATGCTCAACTGCCTACATTGGGTAACTTGTGATCACAAACTCCCAAGATCAACAGGTTTCATTTACGAAAATCTTGAAAGGTTCTAGTGTTGACTCTGCAACATTACAGCATCATTTCTGGACACAGTATTAAATCCTCTCCCCCTGAAAAATTGAACTAATAACTTTTAGGTGACTCTAATGCACATATCTTCAAGCCTTCTGCATCTTCACTGGAAGTATTGGTATCATTCTGTCCGGTTACAAAAGAATGACAGTGGGAAGGAAGCAGATAGTAACAAGAAGAAAGGTAATTTTATTTGGCTGCTAATTGTTCCAAAGAATTCAATTTCATAGCACAATACTTCTGGCAAAAACAACAGATTCCAATTCACTATCAGACTGAACACAGAAGATCAAATTAGTCATAATAGGATTCCTCAAAACTTCTGAATTTACTGTAATCTATTGAGATTTAGCTGATATTCTCCATACAAGGTGTTGTTTGCCAATTTCTTATAAAGGTTTTGATGTTGACTCCACAACAGGATATTGTCATTTATGAACAGAGTAATTAATTCCTTCATCTCAGAAATTATACCGTTAACTTTTGGATAACAATAGTGCCACATCTTCAACGATTCTTTCAACTGTTGAACCCTCATGGTTAGCCAAAGTATTACTTACTGTAAGGAAGCAAGGTTGTGAGTCAAACTGCACTAACATCAACTACATTGCAAAGGTTTCTGCTACCAAGTATAGATGTAGATAAAAGAACATTTTAAGAAAAATGAATTAAGGTCAGGAGCATGACTTTCTTTCAACAGACACTTCACATGCGTCAAAGATTTGTTGCAGGAAATTGTGAATAGATCTGTTTTGCTCTGTTGCAACATACACCAAAAGTGGAATAAAATAAGCTATCATGACACTGGAGAACCACTGGCATCAAATCACTATGATCAACAATTGTATCATAACTAAAGCTTAGATACTGTTCATACCAAAGTAAGGGAAGTGAGATATTTCAGTTGACAAATGACAGTTTAGACTTTGATAATAATCATTCAATAAAGTGACTTAACACAGGAAATTGGGAACACCTAAAATTACAGAATAAAGTGAAATGAGTCTTTTCATAATACTGTCCTGGACATAGATTGACGCATCTTGCTAATCTCATTTAGATGGCTTGATCACAGCAGAAAATAATCATATTTTTTCTTGGATACCAAAGTCATAATGCAATATACTATTTAAATTTATTTCATTTTTTCCTTCTACGGTAATTGTGCTGTGACTGATCAATGGATGATGCTGGTAGGCAATAAATTCAAAGGTTGTATCATATTACAAGAATATATAATATTTCAATGACTTATATATGAAGCATTGTTTTCTTTATAACTCAGGCCCTTAAGGCAACAGCTTACCTGGTCTCGGATTCACCACCGATTGATGAGCAACCTTCCACTGTGAAGAGTGAGAAGTTAAAGCTCTGCTTTAAAAAGGATACGTCCAGGGACGACTGGCTTCCTATTCACTAATGCAAAGGACAGTTCTGTTCGGAGAAAAACTACAGAGGATTTGATGATATGTTGTCCAAATCTGAGGGTCGCCATGTCACTCCAAGTTTTCTACAGATGAAAAGAAATAGAATGGGGAAAAATGTATATCAGAAAGGCAAATGCTATTTAGAATAGCAAGAAACTTACTAAACTAGCCATATAAATATTGTGGGTAGAAGAGCAGTTCAAAAGTTGGGAAATCTGTCATGAGCAACTCATCTTTTGACTCCCCAAAACCTAATGACTCTATAGGACTATCGACGTATCAGGAGTGATGCTCTCCACTCACTTGGATGAGCGCATCTCCAACATTCAAGAAGCTCCAGGTATTACAGGACAAAGCAGCTCTCTGATTTGCACTCCAATCACAACTTCAGATATTCATTCTCTCCACTGCTACCGTAGTGGCAACAGCGCGTGCCATTTACAAAGACTGACGGCAGCAACTCAACAAGATTCCTTCAATATCATCTTTCAATCCCATTATCTCTAACAGTTAGAAAGCCAAGTGCAGCAAATGCGTGGGCACACCACCACCTGAAAGCTCTCTTCCTAGCCCCACAGCATGCTGAATTGGAACAGTATTGACATTCCTTCACTGCGAGGTCACGATCTTGGAACTCTCTTCTTAACAACACTGTCAATGTACTTACTCAAGATAGATTGTATCATTTCCAGGCCAACAGCTCACTACCATATCAACTACCATATCAAAGATAGTCAGAGAAGAGCAACAAAAAAAACTATGACTTTAAAATTTGCTTTGCTAATTTTTTTTATTGATGGTGCAGTAATCACATGCTGCAATAATTTGTATGAAAATATTCAGGTTAATACTTGGAACAAAAAATCCTTAATTTACTGTTTTGTCATTGTGAGAAAATTTGCTCTATTTGCTCCAGGATCATATTTCAACTAACTGTTGACAAAAACAATCAATAAATCCCTTTCTCTGAGAAGGTAGAGGGATAATCAATTGAAGATTCTCTCTGGAACAAGTGAATCTAGAATGTTCTGTTACTGTGATTAAAATAAAGTATATTGCCTTTTGGTGCACCAGATCGCCTAACATATTTATTTGAATATTACCTTAAACTTAAGGATCTGAAAAATGTACATAAAGTAATTCACTTGGTATAACATACTGAAATAATGCTAATAACTTGACACTCACATTGTTTTGAAAATAAATCCTCACTGCAAAAATACATTCAAGTAACTTCACAAATATTTTTTTATCAGTTTTCCATTCAAAGAACACAGTGTTTCTGAACCATTTCATTAAGTATGCACTGTGCCCATAGCTGTTGGAAATACTGATCAGTAAACTTTGCCATTTTCAGTAAATATTTGCACAAGTTTCTTGTGCAAATTGAATCCAAGGACGTATTTTACAATTGAGTTAATAATATTTAATAATTTGACAAAAAAAGTGATTTGAAATAAAATAAAATACATTTCCATTTATAAACAAATGCAATGCTCAAGAATCTGTTAATCATTATTAATCTCCTGCACCGTGCTTTGTAATTTGACATTTGTTCGCAAGACAATTCACAGGTGTTTTTTCACTCAGACATTTGCAGGATTCAACACAGCATATCTAAGGGCAGACTCGTGGAACAGGAGAAATGGACACGATTGCTACTAATGAAAAGCGCACTTCACATAAAAACCACATTTCCCTTAATGCTAAATATTGATATCTGATATGTATTAGGAAACTTCTGATGAATTTCAATCAATTATTTCTTTTCTGAAAGGATTAAAACAGAACTTGACAGAAATTAGAATAAGGTAGCCAAGATCTGCACATGATTTTGAAACAGTGATCGCTCTTTCACCTACTTCCACATTCATAAAATCATGAACAGAATGCATTCAATAGCTCACAAGAACATAACAAACAGAGGTAGGAGTGGATCATATGGGACAATAGTCTTCTCCTCTTTCCAAACCAAAAGTCCACCTCAGCCTTAAATATATTCAACATGGAGCATTCACAACTCTTCCGGAGCAATTTTCAGGCAAAATTAAGTCCATGTTACTAACAGTTCCTGGGAAATATAGGTCTAAACACAGCTTTTTTTTTTCTCCTAATATTTTCAACTGATGTTACCCAAGTGATCCATTAAGATACACTGTTCCTGCTCAGTGTCACATGCAACATTCTTCATCGCTGGACCTCAGTTCAATATACACACTGTCTCTATCTGAGATATAGACAAGAAAACTGTTCTGACGTTTCAAATATCTAAGGACAGCTACTGAGACCTATCTTCCATCTGTGTATGCTTGTCCTCTTCTTTCATATCTCTGCTCTATGTCTCCCTCCAACTGCAATCCAAAGAGGAGGGTAATCAGAGCATGTACGAGTAAGAAAAGATAGTCTTACCAAAACTCTTCAGGATTTCTCATGTAGGAGCAACCCATCTACTTCACCAAACTTAACCCATTCTGCACATCATAAAACTCAGACAGAGAAATTAATCAACAACTAACCTCAAAACAGTGGATCCTTTTAAAGAGCACTGGTGGGATTATAGATCAGCATTCACACCATGCCACCAAGCCCCACCACCATGTATATTCAAACACTTCCGAAAAAGCAAATGATCCCGTTAATCAAAGGACCCCGGCTGAGCCTTCTTCAGTTTCAGACTCCTGAGAATTCCCAGTCTCACAATTGAGGAATCTGTTGACTTTTTTTATTCACTCTTGGGAACAAGGACATTGCTGGCTGGCCAGGAATTATTGCCTGTCCCTGGTTGCCTTGAGAAGATGGTGGTGAGCTGCTTTCTTGAACCGCTGCAGTCTATACGATGACCGACAATTCCCTTAAGGAGGGAATTTCAGGATTTTGACCCAGTGACAGTGAAGCCTGACCGGCTTGGAGGGGTACTTGCATGTGGTTATGTTTCCATGAATCTCTTGCCTTTGTCCTTCCAGATGGAAGTGTTCATGGCTTTGGAAGGTGCTGCCTAAGGATTTTTGGGAAATTTTTGCGATGCATGTTGCAGATAGTAAATACTGCTGCTACTGAGTGTCTGTGTTGGAGGGAGAGGATGCTTGTGGATGTGGAGCCAATCTAGTGCATCGCATTGTCCTGGATGGAATCAAACTTCTTGACTGCTGTTGGAGCTGTAACATCTGAAATAACTCCACAGAATCTGGTATCCAGTTTGCAAGTCACCCTTTATTTACAGGTGGAAAGTCCTTGACACTGGTCCAGCTCCCTCAGAGTCAACATCCAGAATGTCAGAATGTCTGACACTCCACTTTTTATTTGTCAGCCAGGACTCCCTGATTGGACCAGATTAACAGCCCCAACAGAGAACTTCTATGAGGTCCACCTGGCTGACCTCGTTATAGTCAATACATCCCTCTCCCTCTGAGTCCAAGGACATAGGCTGGTTCTTTATCCTGTAGCGCATCCTGCATGTTTTAGCACTGGGTCAGGTTCCTCCAACTCTCCGCTAGTTACAGGCAGCATGTAATGCACAGGAGCTCACCTCCTACACTGGGAGGATCCTGGGACAAAGTCACACTTTTCTTCTGGTGGTAAAGGCCTCAATGCAGCGAGATCTGCCGTTTCCATCTCAGATTCTGAGGTATTTTCAATGATTGACAAAGAGGGAGAACCTATGAGTTTCTACAGCCTTTCCAACTGTTCCAAGGAGCAGGGCACGTTTTGCTCCTGCATCGTTGGCATGTTTGGGGCTTTGGTATGATCCATCTGTTTATTCAGGACCGTTGCTTTTAGCCAAACCTTATATATCACTGGTTGTCTCCTTGTGTCAACCAAGCCTCTTACCCATGGAGGGCGATTTCTGTGGAGAACATTTTCCCCTGTGGTAAACTTTCTCTTGCTTGACAGAATCTGACATCCGGCACTGGCTTTCTGGATGCCATTTCATCCTCCCCACCTCGCCAAATCTGGGAAGATCAGACTTAACCCAGTGCAGAGACTTCGAACCATTAGCAACTCTGCTGGAGCTATCCCTGTAGTTGCATGAGGGGTGGTCCTACAATCCAATAGGAACTGGGGCAGCTTGACATCCTGTGAAGTTGAAGGCTGTTTGTTCAAGCCTGCCTTCAAAGTTTGGACTGCTCTTTCTGCTAGACTATTTGATGGGGATGGTATGGAGTTATCCTTATATGTCGAATCCTATTCAACTGTAGGAAATACTCAAATTCCCTGCTAGCGAACAATGTTATCTGTGTTGTTATTACATTTCCAGGAGTTTGTATGTTGCAAAAATTGCACAGTTTTTCGATCATCGTCTCTGTGTTTGACAAATAAGCTCTATGCAAATTCAATCACTTTGAGTAGGCGTCTACAATGACGAAGAACATTGAGCCCATGAAAGGACCTGCATTAAAAATTCTGCCAAAGGCCTGCAACACCTAGTATTCTAGTTGATATTATCACTGGAGAAATCAAATCCCAGACTGAAATCTGGTTTAATTGATCATATTGTGTTTTTCTTTTTAACAAGGCTGCCTCTCACTGAAACATAAGCAGATTTGGGTTTAACAATAAAATGGAAATTTAATTCACAAAAGAATTTAAGATAGAATAGGACTTTACAGTACTCACACCAGAAAGAAGTTCCCTCTCTATCACCACTATCAGCTTAATTTAATGGTAACTTCAACTGGAGATTCAAACAGCCTCTTCCTGGAACTTTCATTGACTCAAGTTTAAAATTTCTCAGCTTCAAATAACCACTTCAGGTTTTTACCCAAACATTTTTGCTCTGAAACTATTATGAAGCTCTTTACTCTGAGATAATCTTATATTTTTTGAACAAATCTAAACTATCCTCCTGCTTTCTCTGGAACAACTGCTTTACATCTTCAGCTAAATTTGTATAACACCACCAAATTGAAAACAAAACTGAAAGGTTTCTTTCTAAGCTTTCCTTCAAAGTTTCCTTCTTAGCTTAAAAAACCAAGTCAAGAATCTTCCATCAGAAATTCTAATGTACTTCTCTGTGTAATTTGTTTGTTTCAACTCTCTCAATGAAAATAAAAAACCATTAGTTCTGGTTCCAACCTCTGTCATGTTCTTTTAAGAGAAATCACCATGGCTACAAAGTTGTTACTTAATCCTTAAACCCTTCAGACACCCAGAAAGCCCCCATATGCTACGAATCACACACCTTAGATCACAGAGATCTCATAAGCTGTACAAGGGCTTGAAGTCGTTTTCCTCTCAATTTGAAATGTAAGTATTTAACAAATGCTCAAATATGGAAAGTTGCCTTTCTTGAGTGATAGGCATGGTTGCCTCGGGGGCCAGAATTTCAGTAATTCTCCTGCACTTATAGTTCCCTACTGTTTTGTGCAACATTGCTTATGCTGCTTACATCAGAATAAGGTTTAAAGATCCATATGCAGATACCTAACCCCTTCTTGTCCAGGATCTCCCATGTCCTACTGAGGACTGTGGGAATCTACCATTTCTGCGCGATATGCCTGCTGCATTGCTCTACTATTCTGTACCAGAACTGTCGTGGAGCAGATGATAAACCTCCTAAGAATGAGGTTCTGATGCTTGGGCCATTATTTTTGGAGGCAGGAGGTTTCAGGTATAGTTCAATAGAGTGAGCCATGTAATTCTTGCATAACTAGAGCAGACAAAGAAAGAACGTGATGAATGTTGAAGAGCTGACAGCAGCAGTCTTCATGAGGATGAATATAAGATGAATATAAGAACATTGAGCAGGAGGAACATCAACTTCACAAGATAGTGCAGCACAACATTGGATCATATAGCCAGACAGGATTCAATTGACTCCTGCTTCCAACAGACTTGGGTTTGGTGAAATCATCATTCATTAACTGTAAATTTGTCATGGCTTGAAAGCTAAGCAGCCCCAGTTTAGTCTCAAAGCAAGTGCAGATTTTTTTGTTTGTTCTTTCTTCATTTTTCCTGTTTTTGAATAAAAGTTAACTTTAACTGCAGTTTGAGGACTTTACACCCTATGCTGTTCCCACATTCAACAATGACACTGGGCATTAGGGAAGGAGTAGCACTCCTTCAGATAGGATTGTAACGATGACATGTCATGAAAGAAGGATAGCTCAGATAGATAAAAACCAAAAGAACTGCGGATGCTGTAAATCAGGAACAAAAACAAAGTTGCTGGAAAAGCTCAGCAGGTCTGGCAGCAGCTGTGAAGGAGAAAAC
>NC_063347.1:32307503-32330011 GCF_021869965.1 Rhincodon typus
AGGAAGCGGTCTTTAATTGACCATTCATTGGTCATTTAAGGGTCTCAAATGGCAGAAGGGTAAATGAGACACACCAAGCCATTGCCATTATATAATGACCTGTTTTTGAGAAGATTTGTAGCTCAGGTTGGGGATGAGGTTGTAGACTTGCTCACTGAGCTGGTGTGTTTGGTTGCACACTGGCTCAGTGAGCAAGTCTACAACATCAATAATGACCGGGTTTGGGCATTTGGGTTAGCTGCTTCGACATCATATGGTGATAGGAAAATCTGTCAAATTGGCCATTTTGTTCTTAGAAATCACAGCTTCACATGAACAGTAAAATGTGCATTACCCAACATGCTGGTGCCAGTGAATCAAAAATTTCAGTTAACCCATTTATGGTTTGTGGTAATATTAGGAATCAAACAAAAACATACATGGACATAGACAACAACTTTCAGAGGCTTAGAACCTCTCTACATTTGACTCTTTTCACTGTAATATTGAGGTAAAAAATACCTTAACCATCAGCCAGTCCTTTGAAAATCATTTCAGACTTATAACATCAGTATTTAAATAGCAAAAATAGCAGCTGTGGAAGGTAACAAAGATACTGGATGTTGATACATTCCAGTTAGTGATTGCTGGATAAGGCAAATTCACTGTATATCACATGATAAAGTTATAATAGGATTGTATCCAATTCATATTCTTGTCTTCATGACCTGAGGAAAATCAAATACTCTGATTCTCTCATAGGCTTTAAGCAAACCAACATCTCTAATGGTGTTAATACCATTAACAGCAAAGCATTTTCCCCAACTTCCTTATCTGTCTCGACTGCCCAATGAAGTACTGAAGACGTCTGTCTGGTTGTGTATAATGAGGGCCCCAGAAAAAATATTGGTGAAGAAGAAATTCAGATCAGTGCTCCATACTAATTGTTCCCAGACAGTTTCAGAAGAGGACAATTTTGTACAAAGCAATGGATAGACATCAGGTCAAGCGCCATGCAGTTTTGAATATCCCATTGCAGAAAGAATGTGTAATTATAATCACGAGGAGAGATTTGAGACACTGGAATGTTTCCTCTGGAGCACAGTAGTCTTGAAGGAGATATACTGGAATTTTTTAAATCATGAAGGGTCTTCAAAGGGAGAATGGGAAAGGTAATTTTCTTTGCGTAGGTAGCAGGTAATGAGGAAACAAAGAAGAAATTTGCATAGCGTTTATGCTTGTATGACAGGGAACAGTTAAGGCAGCACCAATATGCAAAGATTAGATGAAGATATCAAGTAAAGGCAGATATGGTGCTGTCTCCTACACTTTCACAGTGGCACACATCAAAGTCCTTCAGCGGCTGTAAAGCGCTTTGAGACACCTCGTGGTTATAAACGCAATTTCTTTTCCTTTTTTTCCTGTCAGGAGGCAATAGGGTGTGGTGGGACCTTTTATCTTTATTCATCTCAGGGTCTGACAGAGGTAGCAAGGATTTTTTATTCCCTACCCTTACTTGGCCTGAAAGAAAGACATTGATTTCTTTTGGTGCCTAAAATATTCCCATAATGGGGTAAGTTTGGGATTGCCAAGACATTGAGCCAGTGAGAATTAAGATATTGTTACGAACGATTTAAATCAGAGTAAGATATCACTTGAACAGTGAACCTGATGTCCCCATGACAGTGCTATTCTTGTCCTCCTCAGTGGCAGAGCTTGCAAGGGAAGGGGAGATGTCTCAGCAAGCTTGCTGACTTCCTGCATTGAACTTTGTAAACTAAATGTACTGCAGTCACAGAACTCCAGTGGTGGAGGAAGAGGTGCTTATTAAACAAAAGCAAAATAGTGCGGATTACTGCTGGACTTCTGAAACAAACACAGAAAATGCTGGAAAATCTCAGAAAGTCTGGCATCATCTGAGGACAGAGAGACAGAACTAACTTTTCGAGTTTAAGATGATGCTTGTTAAGATCTAAAGAAGAGTGATATTGAATTGGAAAGGGTGGTTCTGTTTCTCTCTCCACTGATCCTGCCAAGCCCAGTGAGTTTCTCCAGCATTTTATGTGTTTATTAAACAGATTGCTATATTGTGCATCTTATGTGTAGTTGTTGCAGCTGCATATATCCAGGCAAGCATTGAATATTTCAACCCTTGGGCAGCATGGTGGCTCAGTGATTAGCACTGCTGCTGCACAGCACTGGGGACCGGGGTTCAATTCCACCCTCAGGCAACTGTGTGCAGTTTGCATGTTCTCCCTACATCTGCATAGGTTTCCTCTGGATGCTCCGGTTTCCTCCCGCAGTTCGAAGATGTGCAGGTTAGGTGGATTGGCCATGGGAAATTGCCCCTAGTATCCAGGGATGTACAGGCTAGGTGGGTTAGCCATGGGAAATGTAGGGATAGGGTGGGGAGCGGGTCTGAGTGGGATGCTCTTCAAAAGATTGGTGTGGACTCGATGGACGGAATGGCCGGCTTCCACACTGTAAGGATTGTACAATTCTATGACTCTCCTCAATTTAGCTTTGGTGATGGAGAATTTTATAAGGGATAATATAAGGGATTTACTCAAAGAATGCACAGAATCTGACTTGCTATTACACCCAAGATGTTGTTTGGGCTGGACTAATTATGCGTTTGGATCAAGGTGACCTCTCAAAATGTAGGTGATAGAGAAACTTGGCAGAATTGGTGCTGTG
Source organism: Rhincodon typus (assembly GCF_021869965.1). NCBI lineage: Eukaryota > Metazoa > Chordata > Chondrichthyes > Orectolobiformes > Rhincodontidae > Rhincodon > Rhincodon typus. The sequence goes on from NC_063347.1 coordinate 32,310,180, forward strand.
GAAGGTTAGAAGTTCTTTCTGGAAGCCAAAAGAACCAACATGCATTCACATTTCAAATTCAAATATAAATTTTAAAAAACACGAAGTAAAAATGGCAATGAATTAAAAACAAAGGACAATACTGAGATGACACAGTGTAGAGCTGGACGAACACAGCAGGCCAAGCAGCATCAGAGGAGCAGGAAAGCTGACGTTTCAGGTCGAGACCCTTCTTCAGAAATGGGGGAGGGGAAGGGGATTGGGATTCTGAAATAAATAGGGAGAGAGGGGGAGGCGGATAGAAGATGGATAAAGGAGAAGATAGGTGGAGAGGAGACGGACAGGTCACAGAGGCGGAGTTGGAGCCAGTGAAGGTGAATGTAGGTGGGGAGTTAGGGAGGGGATAGGGTCGGTCCAGAGACGACGGACAGGTCAAGGAGGCGGGATGAAGTTAGTAGGACCTCTCTGTCTCCATCTCTGGCATCCACCTGGAAACCGATATCCATTTCAAACCTACCAACTCCCACAACTACCTAGAAAACACCACCTCTCACCCACCTTCCTGCAAAAAAGGCCATCCCCTATTACCAATTCCTTTGCCTCCACCCCCGAGATGAGGCATTCCACTCCCAGACATCCCAGATGTCCTCTTTTTTCAAGGACCGCAACTTCCCCTCCACAGTGGTCAAAAATGCCCTCAACTGTGTCTCCCACATTTCCCGCAACTCATCCCTCACAACCCCTACCAGCAATAACAACCAAAACAGAATCCCCCTCGTCCTCACGTACCACCCCACCAACCGCCGAATCCAACGCATCATCCTCCGACATTTCCGCCATCTGCAATCTGACCCCACTACCAACGACATTTTTCCCTCCCCACCCTTATCTGCTTTCCGGAGGGACCACTCTCTCCGTGACTCCCTTGTCCGCTCCACACTCCCCTCCAGCCCCACCACCCCTGGCACCTTTCCCTGCAACCGAAGCAAGTGCTACATCTGCCCCTACACCTCCCCCCTCACCCCCATCCCAGGTCCTAAGAAGACCTTCCACATCAAACAGATGTTCACCTGCACATCTGCTAATGTGGTATACTGTATCCGCTGTTCCCGTTGTGGCCTCCTCTACATCGGGGAAACCAAGCGGAGGCTTAGGGACCGCTTTGCGGAACACCTACGCTCAGTTCGCAACAAACAACTACACCTCCCAGTCGTGAACCATTTCAACTCCCCCTCCCACTCCTTGGACATGTCCATCCTGGGCCTCCTGCATTGCCACAATGACGCCACCCGAAAGCTGCAGGAACAGCATCTCATATTTCGCTTGGGAACCCTGCAGCCCAAGGGTATCAATGTGGACTTCACAAGCTTCAAAATCTCCTCTCCCCCGACCGTATCCCAAAACCAGCCCAGCTGTAGTCCCTGCCTCCTTAACCATTCCTCCCACATCAAGCCCCATCCCCACCTCCTACCCACTAACCTCATCCCGCCTCCTTGACCTGTCCACCCTCCCTGGACTGACCTATCTCCTCCCTAACTCCCCACCTACACTCACCTTTACTGGCTCCATCCCCACCTCTTTGACCTGTCTGTCTCCTCTCCACCTATCTTCTCCTTTATCCATCTTCTATCCGCCTCCCCCTCTCTCCCTATTTATTTCAGAATCCCCTTTCCCCTCCCCCATTTCTGAAGAAGGGTCTCAACCCGAAAGATCAGCTTTCCTGCTCCTCTGATGCTGCTTGGCCTGCTGTGTTCGTCCAGCTCTACACCGTGTTATCTCAGCAATTCCTACTATCTCTGTAGCAATACTGAGATGCAAGCCTTTGCTAATTGGTTATACTCTTGCCCCTAAATCAGAAAGTTGGGTTTCAAGTCACTGCAGAGATGAACACATGATCTCTGCTCATAGTTAAGTACTGTTCTGAGGAAGAGGTATGTTACTAGTGGTGTCAATGCTTTTATCTGACATGTTAAAACAAGTTGCCAGATTTCCTTTCATGTTAAATATAAAAGATTAAAGTGCATATGATTGGGGTAGTGTATTTCCAGACAAGAAATAAAGAGCAAGAATACACAGGTCTTTTACCAAGAGACAGTCAGGATACCACAATTGCTGCCTGCACTGGATCTTGCATTTCCACTGGGAAGAAAGACACACTGACACCAGCATCCTTGACCAGGTCAACATCCCCAGCATCAAGGCATTGACCACTTTTGGGCTGAGCATGTCATCCATATGACCAACATGAGGCTCCACTACCAGGTGCTCTACTCTTAGCTTCGAAACGGCAGGCAAGCCCTTGGTGCACATAGGAAGTGCTTCAATGATACCCTCAAGGCCTCTGGACGAAGTGTGGCATTCACACAGAAAACTGGGAATCACTGGCCTAAGACTGTTCAAAGTGGAGGAGGAGCAACTTGGAAGGCGCCAAGCACCTCGAGACTTGCTGTCGGGAAAAAGCAGGAAAAAAAGGGAAAGCAATGAAAGAAGTGTGCTGCCACTCCAACACTTTACCCATCCCTTCCTGTGGCCACCTCTGCCGCAAGAGTCTGCGGTAGTGCCATAAGTCTGTACAGCCACCTACGGACTCACCCTGAAAGTGGAAGAAAGTCATCCTTATCTGCGAGGAACTGCCAATGAATGAATGAATGAATGACCACAGGGATCAGTGCTTGGACACCAGCTATTCACAATGCATATCAGTAATTTAGATGAGAGAACTAAATGTAATATATCCAAGTTTGCAGATGATACAAAGCTGGGTGAGAGGATGAAGTGTGAGAAAAATCTTTCACACAGTGAATTGTTGGAGTATGTTATGCTTTTTCTGGAAGTGTTGTGTGACGACACTATGGCTTTAAGAGGTGTACTTTGTCTTTTGTTTAGAAGGAAGATCAAGACAAATATGCCAAGTGGTCTGCTCAAAGCTAATAAAGTGAATGGACTGTGAAGCCTTGGTATTTTTTTTTAATGTTGGAGCAATAGAAGCAGCCTGAATGGGTGGGGCCAAGCTCCCACAGAAATGGTATTTTTAGCTTTAGCGTTCTGCAGTTGCTGGGGTGTTGAAGCTAGATGTGAAAGCTCTTATTCCTCTCTCTTATGCTAAACGCTGGTGTTCTCTTCCTGTTGTTAGAATTGCATGTGAGACAATCTATTTTACTGGTTGGGTTAGAACTCTATTCACTGGAATTTGGAAGAATGAGAGGTTCTCATAGAAATCAACAAACTTCTAACAGGATTAGACATGGTAAAGATTAGTTAAATTACCAGAGAGTCCAGAACCAGGTGTCACAGTCTAAGGATACAGACTAAGCCATTTAGGACTGAGATGAGAAGAAATTTCTTCTGATGCAGTGTGGTGAGCCTGTTGAATTCTCTGCTGCAGAAAGTGGTTGAAGCCAAAACACTGAATTCTTTCAAGAATGAGTTAGATATAGTTCTTCGAGGTAAAGGGATCAAAGGGTACAGGGAGAAAGCAGGAATGAGGCACTGAGTTGGATGATTGGCCACGATCATACTGAATGGGGGAGCAGGCTCAAAAGGCCTAATGACCTACTCTCACACTTATTTTTTACGTTTCTAGTTATCCCCACCCACTTGTGTCATGCTGTTGTGGTACCTTGCTTCATGCAAATTTGCTGCCACATTTCTTACATGGTGACAATGAGTCCCATATACTTAGTTCTTTGGGTTGCCCTGGGAAGGTGAAACAAGCAACACAAATTGAACTTTGAGGTATCATTGATTATGTCTGAATACCAATTTTAATGGCTTAATAAATGTCACAGAAACATTAAGTAAGATTTGGAAATTTTGCAAATGAGTGTACACGTGGTCTGGTCAACTGATATTTTTGTTGTTCTGAGTTACTAAAAATTGACCTCGGCTTGATCAGAATGTGACATGTTCAAGATGTACTGAAATAACTACTGTATCAAATTAAAAGTAAACTTTCTCACCAGTACTCTGTACAGCAGACATAACCAGCTGAGTGAAAATCTTGATGAAATGAAATTGTGATATGTAAAATGACTAGGACTCTAATCTCTCGTAAATTCTAAAACTGAATTCTAAAATCACTTAATACAGATAATTCTCAGGTAGTCCTTAAAAAAGTTGCTATTAAGATTTGTTTTTGACCTTGCCTTCATATTATGTCACACATAAAATGATATATTTCACATCCTTGTACCATGTCCAGATTCTAGACAACCACAAAAACCACGTATACAGCCCCTAGTCTGACAGTCTCCAAGGGAAAGGAAGAAAAGAAAGATATCTTTTGATCAAGTTCGAAAAAAATTCTGGGAAATTTATTTCTGATCCCCTCAAGAAATTAACAAAAGCTCCAGCTGCAGATGCTCATAAATTCTTCTAATTTCAACTAACTTATACTCTGCCCTCTGCAACTGGAAACATCCCCTTCTCTTGGGAACTTATCCAGCTCTATTTCAAAGGGCCTCAGGGAATTTGAACGTGTATATTTTGGTAATCTGCTCCAGATCAAGGGAAGACACATTAGTTTGCCTGTCCACTAGTATAGATTTATATATGTTCAATGATACTCTGCTTCTTTTATTTCTGCTAACTGCACAACACATTCTACATTCCTCAATAGTTGTTTATTTATATTTGTAAAATCTGCACGAAATAATCATTAAATCTTCAGTATGGATGCAAGCTGTCATCCAAAAATGGAGTACAATAGCTCCTTATCATCACACACTATTGTTGATGTACAAACAAGGGTCAGTGATGAATAAAACACTTGCGAAAAATCCTAACATGTATCACAAAAATAGAATTCAGAATGAAGCTCGACAATGCATGGAGGTTGAGCCTGGATTCACTGTGGCCTGCTTTTTGGAATTCTGCATGAAGCTGTCCACCTTGCTTCATTGTTATCCTCTTTCAACAACGAGTAAGAAAGAGAGGGTGATAGAGAAAATAAATCATGATGATGTAAGGAACACCTTTTAATGCAGCAAGTGGTTTGGACGTGATCTGTACTTCCCAAGAGATCAGTGGAGGCAAATTCAATCATGATTTTCGAAAGTGAATTATACAATAATCTGAAGAGCAACACATCTGCAGAGCGACAGGGAAAAGATGGAGGAAAGAAACAAAGTCAGTTGCTCGTGCAGAGAATTGGTACAGACGCAATGGGCTGAATTGCCTCCTTATTAGCTGTGACCATTCTATTTATGCCTTTCTTTATTTATTCCCATCTCTTGTTAATGATGTCCTCTCCACATTTTAAACACTTAGATATTTTCTTCTACGTGGTGAGCACTAAACAAATCCAACATATTGACAAAAATTACTGCTCTGCAATTTCATTTGGGTGTTCAGCAAAGTAATTCTAGAGGAAACAAAAACCAAAACAACTGTGGATGCACTAAATCAGGAACAAAAACAAAATTGAGGAAGGGTCACCGGACCCGAAACGTTAACTCTGTTTTTTCCTTCACAGATGCTGCCAGACCTGCTTTTCCAGCAACTTTGTTTTTGTTCCAAATCCTAGAGGATTTGAGGGGCAACTTTTTGACACGGAGGGTGGTGCATGTACAGAATGAGCTGCCAGAGTAAGTGGTGGAGCCGGGTACAATTACAACATTTAAAAGGAATCTGGATGGGTATATGAATAGAATGGGGTTAGAGGATTATGGGCCAAATGCTGGCAAGTGGGACTCCGCACAGACGAGTTAGACCGAAGGGCCTGTTTCTGTGCTGTATGACTCTATGACTCTGTTTAATGAAATATGATAGAACACTCAATGATTAACTTTCCTTTCCATGCAAAATTTCTGGAATAGGGGACTTACTCCAAGCTGGATTCCGGTGCTCTTCTTTTTGCCACTTTCAGGAGGTTAGGTGACCAATTTTGTCGTAATTTCTCCATTTGACAATTTGTGTATGATTTCATCTCCATGATTGAGATCAATGGCTGGATTTTCCATCTGGGAATGGGACTGTGATGTTGCTGCAATTTCTGGTCCTGCTTCCAGGAATATCCCTAATTGGTTGGAAGTCAGGTTTACCAGTCAGTTAGTGGCAAAGGAGTGGGGTGGCTGAGTGTGTGGGCTTGACTTTAAGGAATAACAGCCATTTAAGCAGCCATAATTGTGGCAGCTACTTTGCAAACCAAAAGCATAAGTCAGGAGGAGGAAAGGTAAAGGCCAGACATCCATGACAGATGTCCCAAAGATTTAGTGTTGCCAGGTCATGCTGGGAGTGGTGCAAGAAGGGCAAAGTATCTTGTGTCCTGAGACTGGCAGGAAAAGACCACCAAGCTAAACTAAGCAAGACTGGCTGGAAATGGTACTGAGTGTGAGCAACCGCAATGTCACATGGAGGACCTGAGTTGAATAAACTTCTTTGTTCTGTCAAGGTAAGTGCAACATAACACCCAAATAACAAGCCTTCAGGTGTGTGGCCACTAGCAGACAAATGGGTTGCCTGAGGGTGTAATTGAATCCCTGAACATGGGAGAAATGAGAGCTCAGGATACTTACTGATAATCCCTGAGCCAGGGTCAAAACCCTACTCCTACGACTTGGGATCTAGCAGCATTGATAATGCGGCATCTCATGTAATGGATTCACTGAGATTAATGAGAGAGGGAAGCATTGCCTTTTATATCTGTATTTTGTTCTTGCACAAATAGGTAAAGAATGCCAGGGATAGATACATACAGGCAGAGGAATGCCCCAGCCTGCTATCTTGACAGCAGAGGAGGAGATGATACTTGACATCATGGGTGAACAACGGAAAGATGGGAATATCTGTAGAAAGTGAAAAGATATTAACAACTTTTGAGTGTACTCTTGCCCCTGTGAAATTGTGCCAAATTTCCGATGCATTAGAAAGCCTCAGTTCTGTAAAAAAACATTTGGTGTTACAGGCTATTTCTTATGATCTTCTTCTTCTCATATCTCTCACATGGTCAATTATGGTGGAGGAGCATGCCAGTGCCTCAGCAATATCACTTGATATTCAGGAAGCCACATAACTATCACAACACATCAGTCACCCTAACCAATGCAGACACATTCGGGTCAGTGGATCACAATTAGAAAGTGTGGCATTGTGTGAAGAACACAACAGTCGTGAGCAAGAGGTGGTAAGAGGAGTAGAAGTAAAAATGTTTCAGAGATAGTAGGAACTGCAGATACTGGAGAATCTGAGATAACAAGGTGTAGAGCTGGATGAACATAGCATGCCAAGCAGCATCAGAGGAGCAGGAAAGCTGACATTTCGGGCCTAGACCCTTCTTCAGAAATGGTGGAGGGGAAGGAGATTCTGAAATAAATAGGGAGAGAGGGGGAGGCGGATAGAAGATGGATAAAGGAGAAGATAGGTGGAGAGGTGACAGACAGGTCAAGGAGGCGGGGGTGGGGCCAGTTAATGTGAGTGTAGGTGGGGAGTTAGGGAGGGGATAGGTCAGTCCAGGGAGGACGGACAAGTCAAGGGGGCAGGATGAGGCTAGTAGGTAGGAGATGGGGGTGGGGCTTGAGGTGGGATGAGGGGATAGGTGGGAGGAAGGACAGGTTAGGGGAAAACCACCTGGAAACCGATATCCATTTCAAGCCTACTGACTCCTACAGCTACCTAGAATACACCTCCTCCCACCCACCTTCCTGCAAAAATGCCATCCACTATTCCCAATTCCTTCACCTCCGCCCAGCATCTGCTGCCAGGATGAGGCATTGCACTCCCAAACACCTCAGATGTCCTCGTTTTTCAAGGACTGCAACTTCCCCCACTCAGTGGTCGAGAACACCCTCGACCGTGTCTCCCGTATTTCCCGCAGCTCATCCCTCACACCCCCTCCCCGCAATAACAACCAAAACAGAATTCCCCTCGTCCTCGCATACCACCCCACCAACCTCCGGATCCAACGCATCATCCTCCGACATTTCCGCCATCTGCAATCCAACCCCACCACCAAAGACAATTTTCCCTCCCCACCCTTATCTGTTTTCCGGAGGGACCACTCTCTCTGTGACGCCCTTGTCCACTCCACATCCCCCTCCAGCCCCACCACACCCAGCACTTTTTCCTGCAACCACAGGAAGTGCTACACCTGGCCCTACACCTCCCCCCTCACCCCCATCCCAGGCCCCAAGAAGACCTTCCACATCAAGCAGATGTTCACCTGCACATCTGCTAACGTGGTATACTGTATCCGCTGTTCCAGATATGGCCTCCTCTACATCGGGGAAAGCAAGCGGAGGCTTGGGGAACGTTCTGCGGAACACCTACACTCGGTTCGCAACAAACAACTGCACCTCCCAGTCGCGAACCATTTCAACTCCCCCTCCCACTCCTTAGATGACATGTCCATCCTGGGCCTCCTGCATTGCCACAATGATGCCACCCGAAGGTTGCAGGAACAGCACCTCATATTTTGCTTGGGAACCCTGCAGTCCAATGGTATCAATGTGGACTTCACAAGCTTCAAAATCTCCCCTCCCACAACCGCATACCAAAACCAGCCCAGTTTGGCCCTGCCTCCCTAACCTATCCTTCCTCCCACCTATCCCCTCCTCCCACCTCAAGCCCCACCCCCATCTCCTACCTACTAGCCTCATCCTGCCCCCTTGACCTGTCCGTCCTCCCTGGACTGACCTATTCCCTCCCTAACTCCCCACCTACACTCACATTTACTGGCTCCACCCCCACCTCTTTGACCTGTCTGTCTCCTCTCCACCTATCTTCTCCTTTATCCATCTTCTATCTGCCTCCCCCTCTCTCCCTATTTATTTCAGAATCCCCTTCCCCTCCCCCATTTCTGAAGAAGGGTCTAGGCCCAAAATGCCAGCTTTCCTGCTCCTCTGATGCTGCTTGGCCTGCTGTGTTTATCCAGCTCTACACCTTGTTCTCTCAGAAGTAAAAATGTATTGTCCTTGGGGGAATAGAAACACACATAGCCACCGACAGTTGAGCACAGATACAGGGCCTCAGTAGTCACTCGCAAGATGATCAGCACTTTGATCAGCAACCTGAGATGAGTATCTATGGGTAAGAAATCTCTGAGGCCATGCAAAGCCATAGGCCGAAAATGGAGGAGTCAACTCAGCTTCTGTGCACCACTATGGCTCAGGGTTTTGAACAATGAGATCCTCCAAGGAGAGGGTGGCCATCTTCATGAAGAAGAATATGTGGCCGAACTCTGAGTAATAGTGGACTATCATGTACAGAAATTCACAATGTTCTGTAGCAATGGTTAATCAGTTATGCTTATGGAGCCAGGAAGCACAATGTGGAAGCAAGCCCAACAAGTCCACACCACCCCTCTGAAAATCATCCCACCCAGACTCATTCCCCTAATTTTCCGTTCCTAACCCACTTAACCTAAACATCCCTGGGCACTTTCCCTGCACATCATTGGACTGTGGGAGGAAACCGGAGTACCCGGAGAAAACCCACGCAGACACAGGGAGAACGTGTAATCGCCACACAGACAGTCGGCCAAGGCTGGAATCGAACCTGGGTCCTGACGCTGGGAGGCAGCAGTGCTAACCACTGAGCCACCGTGCCGCTCTTAGAAGAAATAGACAGAAAGAGTCATTGAATGACCATTACGTCTCAGATGCTGATATCCTCTAGATTAATTGCAGAATTAGAAAAGAGGAAGGAAGTGGTGAAGAGAAGCAAAAGTCTTTGAACTAGGACATTTACTGCTGGAGACAAGTGGGTCATTAATTGACAGTAGGAAGAGAACTATTCCAAGTTCTGTGTTTAATAAATATGCTCTCACAGTCAGAGCAAAGTGAATGGCACAACATGCAGTCCAGCTCAGTGAGTAATGGTTGCATTTAAATCTGTTAACAGGATGTTCACTTGCTAAGAATTAACGATAATAAGGCAAACTGGTATTGGGATTTAATTAGTTAATATAGAAATATACATTTAATACAATATAATGTGCATGGACCTTGTTGCACCGTGGTAGTATCCCTACCTCTGGGCAAAGAGGTGCAGGTTCAAGTCTCACTTGCCCTGGAGGTATGACATAATATGTCTGAACAGATTGATTAAAAATATTATTTTTTAACTAATTGTATATAAAGGCAAGCCAGCCAGATGGAGGGGGTGAGTCTCTCTGGACAGAGAAGCAAGTTCTGTGTGAAAAATCCCACCATCCATGTGTTTCTAACCAACCAATGATCGAAAGCTTGACTGAACAGCAACACCAGCAGTGAAGCATTGGCTGCTGCCAATAAGACACATACTTAAGGCCTCGGACTTTTGTCAGATCCCAGGCCACAGGAGTGATTGTGACAGGGGAGTCAGAGGGTGAAGATTGTGGAGATCGGCTAATAGCAAATGGAGGGTGTCACTTTAAGTAGGCTTCCTTTTTCTACTGTCAAGTCTCTTGATCAGTCACTGTGCCTATGAACAAGGGAATCGCTAGAAGGAGCAACACGGCATGGTTTCACTTGTTGTGTTTCCCAGTGGGGAACACCACCATCCCCACTGGGTGAATACATGTAGCAGTAGGATGAGGTCCTTAATTGGGGTGGGGAGTAAATTTTGCTGCAAACTGCTATGACAATGATTCGCTAGCATATGTAGGTAGCTTCTACTTTGGTGCTGCACACTGTTGATGGTATGGCTATCTTTGCCTTCTTGCTGTTGTTTTTCTCCTGTGTCTGCTTTGTGACTCTTCATCTGCGAATGAGGGTGTTGGTCCTCATTCTTACTTGTCTTCATCTCTAAGTACCTTAATTCTATTGTACACTAATTGCCTTGAAGGCAGTCAGCTACAACACTTAGAGCTCATACCCCCATGGCCTCAGAGGGTCATGACCCCCTCAACTGACTGAGCACCATGGATCATCTGATCATCAATGCAACTAATTCTTTTGATGACTGAGAAAGCAACACGATAATAGATAACAAAACATTGAAGTCAAGTAAACAAAGACAATTATGCATTCTTCCTTCATTCTTTGATTTAATATGGTTCATATACTAACCAAGATGACCAACTTCAAGAAGACAGAAACACTGAAAAATTAATTCATTATTAGGCAAGAGTAGCTTTATATACCATATTTTCCCTCTTGCTGCCTGCTTATTAGTGAGCTTCCTCCAACTGGCTGGAAGAGGGATCCAATCTCTGATCGACTCAATGAACACATTAATTGTTTGGTTTACAAGGTAAAGAAGGTGCAATTCAAGTAGTTTGAGCTGGACAATGTCATTTTTCAATAATAACTTCAAGTGGAAAGAGGTAGCAGGATTATATTCCACAAATCCTTGCTTAGGAATGGTACACAAAACACATGCCATAAGGATATTTGAATTCTGTGTCAACTTGTGATAACTGTGCACAAGACTAAAGCCCAGAGTGTTAATCAAGTAACAAAGTTGAAAGGGAACTTTCTGTTTCTGTGGATGATATTCTCTAATTCACTGGTACAAAGTGTATTATTTGAGGGTCACGTTCATCTCAATGATCCACCTACCCACAAGACATCTCTAAGTCTTAATTGCTTCTGTCATAAGATACCAACTTTCTTCTGTGTGCCATCATACTTAGCAAGAAAAGGGCAATATTCTGACTGACAAATTTTCTTTATTTATCATTTGTGGTACTTTGAAAAACATTTACTTAATGGATTGATATTATCATTCACATCATAAGCAAATGAAATGTAGAATATAATGACATGATGCATATATTCATTAAAATAGTATTTCAAAAACACCATTAGAAATGAGAAGTTAAAGATGCAAGAAACAGCCACATGCTTGGAAACAAATGAAGCTGAACACAAATTCTCTGAGGAAAGCTGATGAAACATTAGCATTAAATGTGATAGAATGAGAGGGGGTAGAACACCAGGACAGGCAGAAACACTGAACTCCAGTTAACCCTATTTTCTATGGACTGTAACATTAATAAATTTAATTTTGTGCTAGCATTCTGCATGAATGTTTTTTTAAGGGAGAATTGTCATCCACCAGATAAATCATCTGGCTTTGACACCCCAGTGAAATACAGTTGAGTACAGAAACTCACTCACCTCCATTGGGTGAATTATGCATATTGTCACACAGCTCAAATACAACATACTGTGCAAATGAACACTATCTGATTCACTTTTCTTTAGATGTACCCCCAATTGCCTGATAATCAAGTTGCACTGATGTAATAATATTATGGTAACATTAGACAGGCAATGGGACTACTCTTAATAGCAGTCAGTACTAATGAGAATAAAGAAAAAATTGTGTAAAGTAAGAGAATTAGAATGAAACAAAGGCAATCAAGATTCCCAGTATAGCAGAGAAATCGTCCACAATATAAGAATGACTCCTAGTATGTTACTGCAAGTTAATACCATCCAGCTTACGAAGTATTTGTTTTATAAACCATGCAATAGTTGCTTCATGATAAACTTAATCCAACATTATTTTTATATCTGGAAAGAATTTACCCTATATGAACCTCTTTACGTACTGCATTGACAATGCCTAGTCTATGTTACACATTTTCAGCAAACAACTAATTAGTGTGATCAAATTATCCCAAAAATACAGTAATTTTTTCTTCTAAAATCATTTGAAGAGGAACATCCATTATAAGGTCACCTTCAACAAACCTCAATATTTCTTTGCATCAGCAATATTGTCAAACCTACAGCTGCTAATTTGTTTAGTGCCATCAGTTGCAAATTGGTACACAACTGATTGATTATCATACATTTATTGAATTTAGTGCAATTTTTGGTCAGTAATAGACAGTTATATTCTCAAGTACCCATAAGCAATCACAGTTGCAGTGTTCTACAGTTAAATCCAGAAAGAAGGTCGTTACACAAACCAGTTTCTGACTGGGTGAAAAACATCAAGTTTCCAGTTGGGGCTGGGGAGAGTTTTCTCAGTACAATCATCCAAAATAAAAATCTTAGTGACAGCCTTCCACCTTGTTAGATAACGGTATGAACATTTCAATTCTATGCTAAAGATCACTTGGCATGGCTCAGGAGTTTCAGGCTGGCATGGCAGTGATGACTTCAGCATTAAATGATATATTACTGGTGACTGTAGAACCTAAATATGTGAAAATATTGTGATGCACAATGATATATTACTATCACTAACACTAACACATATAGTCTATCATGCCAAGTTTCACTTTTGAATCTGACCTATCCAGTATAAGCTGGGATAATAACACAGTAACAACCTCCAGTGTCACATTACCAATGCTGATAGAAGGCAGTATGGCAACATTCTGGACAATGACTTGTCTCTTCTTGTTGTTGGTGGACAAACCAAACCCTTTAATTGCGTGAGCGAGTTTGCCAGTTTGCCGCTGAAGGTGTTTCTTGGTACGGAATGGTAAATCAATATCGTCGCCATACAGCAATTTTCTGATGTGGACTTGGCATTCCTTTGTCTTGAATCTCAGGTAGGTTAGGCTGAAGACCTCTGTCAGTTCTGATACGTAAGTACACCCTCTGCAGATGACCGCATGCCTATGTCAATACAAAGAGATAAATATGCCAAAGAATGCTGATGAATGGTACAACACTGTTTGATCCCTTTTGGAACTCAGAGTTCCACTGTTGCCCCATTATTGTTGACCTCATCCAGCATATTATCATGCAAAGAGGAAATTAAATTATGCAGGTTTGTCATACAGCCAATTGTGTCCAGCAGCTTAGGTAGATCACCTCTGCTTGGATGGTCAATGCCTTGATAAGATCGATAAAGGCAATATACATAGTGGCTTCCTTTGTTCACAGCATTTCTCTTGCAGCTATTGGACTAAGACAATAATATCAATTGTATATCTTCCAGTTCTGAAACTACACCATAGTTGTGTATCACAGCAGATATGCAATAGACCTTTAAGGGACAAGCTCATGATGACATTACCATATCATGTCATGTGACCAACAGTATAAAGGTCTCGGGGGGGCTCTTGTGGCACAGCAGGAGTATCCCTCCTTCTGGATCATGAGGCCTAGGTTTTAGTCCCATCTGCTCGAGGCCAGTAATAGCATCCCTGAGCAGGTTGATTAGAAAATAAAGATCTCAGTCTCTAGTTTACTGAGCTCTGTGCCATCTTGACTGTGTCACCTGTGTAACATATAAAGTTTCTCTTGCGTGACCAACTTCATCTGAGTTTCTGCCAGTGTTAGAATATGGTTTCCCCTTCATGGCTCTTGTATTTGGATCACAGGAGTACATTGACTTTGAATAAAATATCTTAGGAAATTTGATAATGTCCTCATAAATGTGAAAATTTCTAGTTATAATTCTTCTGTCGGAATCAGTGTTCAGTCCAGGCACAGCAATGTCTTCCGCCTACTCATCTTCTTCTTCACAATTATCTTTGTCGGTTGGGTAATGCTTTTTCCTCCATGCTGACATCTTGGAGAGTTCCTGCAGTCCACTAATTTCCAAGATGCCATCTTCCTTCAGTTTCTGAGCTCGAGGATTCTCTTAGCCAAGTCTACTTTTGAATATTCCTACACATTCCTCAAGGATCCTTGAATCAATACCAATTCCAGCAACTGTACTTTCCATTACAGTCAAATGCAAATGAAACCTGCATGTGTTCAAGAAGGGTCTAGGCCCGAAACATCAGCTTTCCTGCTCCTCTGATGCTGCTTGGCCTGCTGTGTTCATCCAACTCTACACCTTGTTATCTCAGATTCTCCAGCATCTGCAGTTCCTACTATCTCTGAGTTCATCTGGAGCATCTTTAAACTTGGTTGTCACTTTTCTAATTCTTTCCATGTGATCTTTTTCTCACATTATCATTGCTCCACAGTTTTCACATGCACCGCTCCAGTATTTGGTGACAACGGATACTTGCTGTCAGCATGTCACTGGGACTCAGGGTAGATGTATTCCGCCAGGATCTTCAGTCTGACACAGGAATCAGAGGTGAATATTCTTCGTATGAAGTTGAGCAGGGAGATGCCTCAATAGGTGTTGCAGTCACTGCGATCTACCTTGATCTTGTGCAGGGACACAATTAAAATTGAGATACTTCACTGAAATAAACGTGAAATTTAAATACAAATTGAATGTAGCATGAAAATTATGCTCCATGATCTTTTGCACTGGTTTTAAAAGCATCATGCGGGAAAGTGACGACAACCACATAATTGATCATGCCCTCTAAATGAATTAATCACCAACTGGAGTTACTACTAATTGCTTTTTTTTTTTGCAGGCTTTCAAGAAAGCTCTAAAACCCAACCTGATTGTTTTGGGCACAAGGATGCTAATAGCAGTATTTTATATGATTATATGAATAAAAATGAATTATTAGACTCTGATTTAAATGGAAAACAGCTCTGGATTTTTTTTTTAGAAGTGTCATAATCAGCAATTTAAAATTTGGATAATTACAGATGGAGAATTGACATGGAGTTGAAATTCACAGCAGGATTGCAGATGGCAGTTTCCACAGTTCCAGCAATCCAGAGCTCCATTGAGGGTGCTGCTAGGACAGCAGGTAGACTCACAAAGGAAGCCTAATGGATGCAAGATCCCAGTAACTCAGGGACTTCACGCAGTGTTCTTTTGCCACCTAAGAGAAGGAGTTCATAGGGGTGAGTTTTAAAGGCCATATAGTTAGGAAGGCGATTACTATCTTTTCAGGGGTGCCCTCCACAGATAGTGCCCCTTACCTTCCTGCCATCTTAAAACCTTGTAAAAATAAGAATGCTGCCTAGTTCTATCTGCCTGTCCATGCCAATACAGTATAGTCATGAAAGTAAGATACTGTAAATGCTGGAAATTTGAAACAAACATCTGGAAAAACTCAGCAGGTCGAGCAGCACCTGTGGAGAGAGAAACAAAGTTAACATCTCAAGAACTGAGGCCTAACATCTGAAGACATACCAGGCTCAAAACGTTAGCTCTGTTTCTCTCTTCACAGATTCTGCCAGAACTGCCAATGTATTACAGCATTGGAAGAGTAATATTGGGGTCAATTGAACTTTTAGTAAATTGATCCTTTAACACTTACTTATATATGGTGGAATGGCTGCTAATTCCACTGTCCACACACCCTGCCCGCTCCATGTTATGGGGCTGAGCTTGGGAGTGGGTGGGAAGGTGGTGAACTAACCTCCCAATATATGCCATTTACCAATAAAACACCAGGCAGGGCCTGTAATGTGGGTTTTGCCTTCAGTAAGATATCTTTACCTGATGAAAGAATGCTTATGTTATCCTTGTAACATTAAGAAACCAGGTGTGGACAACATAGTATTGAAAGAACCAACAGACATTAATTACTGCTGGTTATTATTTGTAATTATTACATTTGCAGACACATGTGTCTGGGCTAGTATTGGGTTATTCAGTTGCAACAGAAAATCATGCTACTCGTCACTTCAACTCAAGTAATACGGTGTCTTAGATATTTATATTCATGGATCACATGCTATGGTACAATGATGAGACCATGTGTATGTCTCCGAAAGTTATTCTGACATATGACTTATGACTCCCTACAGTGTGGAAACAGGACCTTCAGCCCAACAAATCCACACCGATTCTCACAGCATCCCACCCAGACCCACACCCCTAAAACCCACCTCATCTACACATCCCTGAACACTATGGGCAATTTAGCATGGGCAATTTAGCATGGCCAATCCACCGAGGCTGCACATCTTTGGACAGTGGGAGGAAACCCACACAGACACGGAGAATGTCTGTGTAGAGTTTGCATAGTCACCCGAGAGTGGAATCGAACCCGGGCCCCTGGTGCTGTGAAGCAGCAGTGCTAACCACTGAGCCACCCATATTACATATCTTAAAAATTATGCCAATATACTGCCTGTGAGATATCACACAACAGGTTTCTGACTAAAATTCTTTTTGTGATAGCTTTTAGCATTATTAATTAAGTTTTAAGTTATCATTTAAAATATATTAAGAGACATACTTTGAAGCAAACCTAAAAATAAATTACATTATAAACTCTATTTGGTTGCATTGACCGATTACAGATTTTGTGTTCAGTATTATGTAAATTGTCTTAAGCAAAAACTTATGGGAGAAACAAATACTTTTGAAAACAGACACAAATTTTGTTGACATATGCACCTAGATTACTGGTTATGCTCTGAAACTCCTGGCCCAGTTGCTTAACCTCTCAATGGGAGTGCCATTTGATTCTCAAAAGGGTAGCACCTTAACATCAGGTTCAGTAAAGTAGGTGCCTACGGATTCAATGAAGATTATACAGTACATGTTTATTCCTGCACTGCATGTGTGCTATCCAGAATATTAATCAGGGTTTCTTCTTCAGTAACAAGTGCTCATGTTTGCAATAGACACTCATCATTTTACTGTGAGGAAATGGTGTCTAACATTTGTTTGAAGTATACTTTGAAAAAAATTAATTCATACTGGCCACTGGCTGGTGGTCAATATTCTCCGGTACTTGGCAGCCAAATAAAACGGTCCTTAAATGGCCCACTAGAGAGTGCTGCCATAAAGATAAGCTTTACTTTATTTCATTCCAGGTTCTGGCTGGCACTTGAATCAAAGGATTTGTGATTCCCAGCACTGGCAAACTGTCTCTGGAATCACGTGTGGCCCCTGTAGTTCACTGATAATAAATAAATGAGTTGGCTACCCAATTTCCCATGGTCCTCCCCTGGCCACCTCAAGTGACGGCAGCATGAGCACACTGGGATGATATGTGGATTTGGATGCAATGTAGTATAATGGTTTTACTATGTAATATGTAAATGAGCCAAAGCATTTGCCATCACAGAAATGTGGCAACGTTTTTTGACACAGTCATGCTCCCTTACTGTCTCAAGGCAAGTTGAATTCCTTGTTAGATTTGTTACTGTTTGTTATTTTGTAAATAAAAGTTACCCTCTTTCACCCAACCTCAGCAAACTCTATACATGGGTATTCTTTGGCAACACAAGAATGGTGAATAGTTTAAAATATTTTTAATCAACCTGTTATGACACACTTCCAGGGCAGGTGGGACTTGAAGACGACAAAAATCAATCAACTATTAAACAAGTGTTTCGGATTTCCACTTATATGGAACCCAATGGTATATTTGAGTACTGCTAAGATACCATACCTTGGTAAATTTTACAGCTTGAAGTAATGTTGTGCCCTTATCGACAAGCGCAATAAATATTTCAAGATATGTAATCCCTGCCCCATTGTATCATGAAAGGGGAAGTGTACAGTTTCAACAATGTGACCAAGTGCTATGTGATATGTCAGTTTTGTTGCTTGGAATTCTACAGCTCAGCGATGTTTTCTGTGGTCAAATCTGGTAAATATAGGTTCCTTTGTCTATACAAAAGTAGCTTGGTTGTTGAGAAGATGCTAAGCAGTTACATTAAAATATGTCAACAAGGTACTAGTTAACTAGCTGACATACCAGCAGGAAAATTCCAAACAATAACAACTTGAGTTTTATTGAGAGGCTTTCAGATGTAACTGCAGCAAGGCTAGGAAATTTTTCACTGCAAATCTTACTAAGATGAATTTACACTATGGTCTTGAACGTTCACCAATGTGTATATCTCATTCAATCATGTTTGGCCTCAATAGCACAGTATTGAAGGTTGAGTTTGAGATACTTAAAGAGGGTGTCTCACATCAGGATCTCGTTAAATAGCAATTAAAACAAAGTACCATTAGTTTTATAGGTTGTCTAGTTTACAGATGCTAGAATATTTGACAAGTGCTGGCAAGCATAGTCATGCATGGCAGGACACAAATCCGTGCCTGCAGACTTCCAAATGTGGCTATTGTTACAAGCTTTGGGTCTTGTTATACATCTTCTTTTGAATAGTAATACAGTATGGTCATTCCAATTTATATTACCTTACATTTAAGGCTTTCCCATATTTTGTAATATCTAATTATATTAGAGTAAGTAGAAACTAGCTTCCTTGTAACATAGAACTGTCCCTAACCAGTCAAATCAATCATCAGAAATTATCTTCACATAATTATGCAGCAAGATGAGAATCATTGGATCATCTTGCTCAAAATTAACTTGTCATACCACCCTTGCATACTAACTTCTAAGACTGGTGAAAGCCTCTCTCAACAGATTTTACTCCGAATACCAAACCATCAATACATGTTTCTGTCTTTTGTTTTTACCTTCACTCTGTCACCCATGATCTCAGCAGGGAAAACGAGCTATGCCAAACACTCCCCTCCATAGAATCACAGAATCCCTACAGTGTGGAAACAGGCCCTTCAGCCCAACAAGTCCACACCGACCCTCAGAGCATCCCACCCAGACCCATTCAACACAACCCACCTAATCTACACATTCCTGAACACTATGGACAATTTAGCATGGCCAATCCACCTAGCTTGTGGGAGAAACCCGAAGCATCCAGAGAAAACCCATGCTGACACAGGAAGAACGTGCAAACTCCACACAGACAGTCGCCCGAGGGTGGAATCGAACCTGGGTCCCTGGCGCTGTGAGGCAGCAGTGCTAACCATTGAGCCACTGTGCCGCCCCCTTGCCATGCATCTGAGCAGGGACTTCACAACTTCTTTGAAAGAAATACCTCCATTTTGTATTTTGATCATCCTACATGAATATGCTCATTTAAAAATGGTATCTAAATCTAAATCCTTTCCATGGAATAGTGATTAAACATCCTGCATGACACTTCATGTCAGAAGCACAGGAAAGAGTAAGAAAGTATTTGCAAGGAAAAAAATGAAAGCCAACAAAAGTAGTAAGAATTTTATAGGCAGAGATAACAAGGTGTAGAGTTGGATGAACACAGCAGGCCAAGCAGCATCAGAGGAGCAGGAAGGCTGACGTTTCAGAAGGGTCTAGGCCCGAAACG
>NC_063347.1:32350011-32400889 GCF_021869965.1 Rhincodon typus
GCACCTTGTTGTCTCGGATTCTCCAGCATCTGCAGTTCCTACTATCTCATCACAACTGATTAGATTTCTTTTGAACTCCTATTTTTTTTTCACTATAACAGGTCAATATTTCTGATAGGGACTGTGAACAAGCATTTGCAGTTACTGACAAGATGGAGAGCACTTTGAGACAGACAGAACATTCTCCAGATAACTGCCTGTGATTTAACTCAAAATAATATATTTAAATACAGATAATTAGGAAGAATGATCTGTAAGACTATAGAGTGAGGATTATGCTACACAACTTTGGCATCTTCATACATTGTTTAAACAAATTGTTGAGAAATGACTACTGTAATATCATAGCATAATGATTTAAATGATTAGTAATTTACAAGGATATACAATAAATATTACAGCATATTTGCATATCAACTTGTATTTTTTTTAAACAGGCTGGTCAACAAATCTATATGTGCCAGCTCAGGCTGTTATTAACCTAGTAAAATATGTTCATTTATTTGTATATAGTCTACTATAATGTTCACAGAAAAATTACATTCAGAATTAAATTCTTTCAGATTACCAAAATACAAAACATGTCAAAATATTCTGCATGGATGCATTTGCAGCGCTAAACAAAATTCGATAGATTAATTTGACATTTCTTTCTTGTAACAAAAAGGAACTTAAATTTCATCCTGTGCATGACCGTCCTGAACTTAGCATACTTTAATATCCGAATCCTTAACTCCAGGTTCTTTCTCGTCATCTTCTCACAAGGGTTACAAGAGGTTTTCTAACATTTTTAAAGTTTGATGTTGAAGACTAAAGGTTAGAAATGGAAAGATGTTGCATCCATTTTTCAGATACAAACCAATCACCTAAGAATCCAGTTTGGAGAGCAGAGCATGTGTGCTCATCATGTGCTGCATCACCTAATGCCTTTGTAGAGGAAGAAGAAAGGCATTAAGGACTCATTTCCGAACTGGACATGAGGCCTCTGTGTCTATGGCATATTCATTCTGGGTCCTAAAGCCTGTTTGTAAAATTAGGGTGATTTGAATGCAGCAATGTCATTTCTACTAGAAACCCACCACCAAACAAATAAACGTTTTGTAAAATAGTTACCTGAGTATGCAGCTGGAATGCTCCTTTCAGTTCCAAAGCAATGTCAAAGACTCTTTTGACCACACGCTTATACCCAATTGCTGATCCTCTCCTTTGCCATTCACTACCTCTAATAACATACAACTCTATCAATTCTTCTTAACTTTGCTTTCTCTCCACAGATGCTGCCAGATCTGATGGGTTTCTCCAGCAATTTCTGTTTTTGTTCCTGCAAATTCTTCCCTCTACTAATCATTCCTCTCCACCCAATCACACTTCCTCTTATCCACTTACCACTCCCTGCCAAAGTGCTTCACTCTCCCTTTTCCAAACAATAGCTTCCCACTTCCCGGTCATTTGCTTCCTATCCAATCACTTCGTCCTCACTCTCACGTAACCACTTCCATCTCACTTTCTTGCGACCACTTCCCACATTCCTGCTCCCTATCACTTCGCTCTGACCCTGTCCTAAGGACTTCCCACGCCCTGTCTCCATATCAGCTCCCCCGCTGCCCTCCAATTTGCTGCCTGTTCTCTCCATTTCTTTGCCCTTTCATTCTCCCAATCACTTCTTTACGGTCCTGATTATTTTGTTATGCTGCTCCGGGTTGTTCACTGGGCACCCAAGCAGGTATCTGTAGCTTGCTGGTCACACCAGCAGAGTCCAGGTCCAAAATGGGTGGGTATTTTCCTACCAAAGAAGCTGATAGAGACCCTGCATTTTAAAGTTTTCTTTTAAGAATCTGAATGGAATGTGACAGATACTTCTGGAGTTGAATCTAATTAGATTATTGCACAATGACAGTCGGATTGATTGATTTTACTAATTTCAATCAAATCTACTGTTTCTTATCTATCTGCTCAAAATGAAAGCATCTATGATATACTTTATAGATACTTCACTAGGCTATGTTACTCCTTGTGATGATCCCTGGCTCAGATTTTCCATTACATAGCAAGCATCATAAGAAATGGTTGAATAGACTGTTCATAACCTCCCACTACCATGACATGAAGCATTCAAATTTAAAGACTTCAACTGATAAGCTTTTTAGTCAGTTACTAGGAAGTGGAGTTGGTGGTGCGCACTAAAGCTTCAATCTCTCCAATATTTAACAAAAACAAATCTGTGCTATCAAATACTGATGTCACATAAACGGTTTGACAATTGAGGGATAGTGAAGGAGTCAAGAGAGGTGATGTTGAGGTAAAGCCAAATGTCATTAGTTTTTTAAAATTCATTCACAAAATGGACATCACTAGTTGGGAAAGTATTTATTGTCCATTCCTAACTGTCCTTGAGAAGGTGATGACGTGCTGCCTTCTTGAACTGTTCCAGTTTATGTGGTGTAGGTATATTTTGGTACTGCTCTGGAATGCCCTCCTGCGTTGTTCGATGAACCAGGGTTGATCTCTAGCTTGGTCGTAATGGCAGACTGGAGGAAATGCCACGCCATGAGGTTGCAGATAGTGATGGAACTAATACTGCAACTACTCACAGCTCACAGCAACTTATGTAAGCTCAGTCTTGAGATGCTGGATCTGATCCATGTCTATCCTATCTACCACAATGGTAGTGCCACATCATTGATGGAGGATATTCTCAAAGTCAAGGTTGAACTTTAACTCCACAAAGACAATGCGGTGGTCACACCTACCAATACTATAATGGATAGATGCATCTGCTTTTGGCAGACTGATGAAGACGAGTTCAAGTTTTCTTTTTCATTTGATAGTTCCCATAACACTTGCTGCAGACCCATTGTAGCAGATAAATTCTTTAAGTCTCGGCCAGCTTTCTCAGTAGTGGTGCTACTGGGCCAATTTTGGTGATGCACATTGAAATCCCCCTTCAGAGTTCATAATCCATAGTGTGTCCTCCAACTAGTGTTCAAGATGAAGGTGAACCAACTCATCAGCTAAGGTGGTGGTGCTAAGTGATAATCAACAGGTTTCCTTATTTGTGTTGACTTGAGGCCATGAGACCTCATGAGATTAATGTTGAGGAATCCCAGGACAACTCCATCCCTACTATTAGGTCACCGTTGATGGGATAGTGACAGTAGTGGCTGGGCTTCAGGGATTCATTGTGATGCAATGGTAGTACCTGTACCTCTCAGCCAGAAGGCCTAGATTCAAGATCGCCTCTTCTTCACATGTATGTATTAACATCTCTGAGCAGGTTGATTAGAGAATATCTCTGAACAGTTCCATGTAGTGGCTATACTTTCCGGTTACAAAGACAAATGTTCTGCCAGCTAAAGCTATCTGAAACAAATTTTTGATTCACACTTATGCAATAGGAAGTCATATGTTAAATAAGTTAGACATTTTTCTGAATGGCACAGTTTGGCATTGATACTTAATGTACCTTTGTAGGAACATAGCCCATCAAAGTCTTTCCCAAGAGAGATGACTTTAAAGAGTAAAATCAGCTTTGAGGCACATTTTCAGGGATTTGACCATTCCTGATAGATGTCTGACAATTGGTTTCTGATGGAATGCACTCACTAGGTTATGGTAGGGAATATATATTCACCCTGTGAAAACATTTTCTAATCTGACTTTAACAGATCTAGAAGAGGCCTATGGAAGAAATTTCTGCACAGTCGAGCTGTTACTTAGTATCACAATACAGTATTTAGGGCAGACAAGTGCAAATTGTTGTTGCTTCAGCTGTTACGACATTTTCGGAATTATTTTAATTTCTAGAGGTAAATAGTGACAGAACAAATCTTTAAGGTTAAATTTCTGCAAAAATCTTCTTTCATCACTTGAATCTATTCATACTTAACAGTTCAATTTCTTTGGTCTAAGCAGAATACAATCATACCATTCATAATTTCAGACATAATTTCATTATCTTAACAACAGTCTTTTAGAAAGGATCTTAATGAATACTGTACAATATAAAAAGTATTAGTCAACCTAATGTCATTTACAACTGTGTGTGGAGAATACTTTGTCTCAACTTGTGTCTTGCTGGAGGCTTGCGATTTTGTACTTATGTCTTCTATTCATAGGAACAGAGTAAGAGAAAGTTGGATGAATAGATGGTGCCCAAGGGTGAACTATTTCAGTTAAATAATCAGCCTAGTTAATTTTCTGCTGCTGTACACTATTCAAAATGTTGACTGATCTTAGTCAAGGCACACATCAATTAAAACTTTGTTTCTAAACTTTTGAAGGATATAATCTAATTATGAAAAATCTCTGATTTTCTCACAGAGATAGTTGATTATCATCAGGTGGTGCTTTGGAGCATTCAGCTCAAATTTTAAATTAAATTTCCCTTCAATAAACCAGATTATATCTTGATATAAAGTGAAAATATATAAAGAGATTGTTCTGGGATATCTAATAGATCTCAAAAAGTTAACCAACAAACTTCTTTTATATTTAAAACAAACATAAAATGCTAGAGAAATTCAGCAAGGGTGTTAACATTAGCAGAAAGAAAAACAGAGTTAATGTTTCAAATCCAATGTGACTTCTACAGAACTGAAAGGAGTTGGAAAATGGTGATTAATAACTCAGGACACCTGACTGAAAAGGAATATCTCTCGGTCTGCTTCTTTTTCTTTGATATCCCTTGGTCTGCTTTTTTTTCTTTATAAAAGAAGGCAGGCAATGAGTTCCAGCTGGGTAGGCCATTTCCAGAAAGAGTTGAACAATGTAAGAAAAAGGGAGGCCAAATGTTATGAGGTCTGTTTCTGAAGTTGTGGAATTCAATATTGAGTCCGAGAGGTTATGAAGTGTCCAAGCAGAAAATCAAGTGTTGGAACATTGGCAGAGGCCCAGGACAGATTTGTTAGCATGAGAGCAAGGGTGTTTGTTGAAATGGCAAGCAACTGGGAAGTCATGATCATTCCTCTGGAAAGAGAGAAGGTGTTCCACAAAGTGGCCAACCAATCTAGATTTGGTCTCACCAATATAAAGGAGACCACATTGTGAGCAGTGAATACAGTTGCCTAGATTGCACAAAGTATAAGCAAAGTGCTACTTCAACTAGAAGGTATGTTTGGGGCCTTGGACAGTGAGGAATGAGGAGATGAATGGGCAAATATTACACCTCCATTTTTTATCCCTTTGTACATTTGTTTCCTGTTAGCATTATTCATTGGGTAACAGTGTATCATAATGGGCCATGAGCTTTTTGGGGAAGAAATTTGTATTTTAATATTGGGGTGATATTCCATTTAAGAACTGGGTGTATCTGAAAGGGAATTTACAGTAAAGCATCTGGCTTCCAGTAAATAATCATTGTGCCTGAAAATAAACAACAGAAACAAAAAGGGTCAACAAGTTTTGACCCCAGGCGGCTATACTTTAGGTACTAGAGACACGAATGGTGATCTTGGATTTCACTAATGTTGGTGATTTGGAGAAGTTGTGAAGGAAGTAAATGGAAGGCCCAAGAAATCTTAATTCTTAGATGAATCTTCAAGGCAATACTCAGCCCAAGTGGTTATTCTTTTGATAAATATCCAACTAGAGCTTTACAGTGCAAGTCAAATGGCTCTATAAGAAAAGATGGACTTAAAACATTGAATGAGTGTAAAAGTAATTGTGTTTTGTTCTTTAAATCTCGTTAATTTAACTGATTGAGAGAGTGAGTGTCATCTGTAGCATTATTTAAAACTATTTTGATTTAAATCATGAACCTCATGTCTCTGTTCCTCTAGTAAATATCTGCACTTACAATTCTAACAAAATACATACCATTACCCTTCTTGGGTATATGCTATCCTGCTTGTAAAACAGACCTACCAGATGTGCTGACATTTGGTACACAGTCTGGAGGGAGATGCCCTGAGACTCCAGGGAACTCAAAGTCTCATGGCATCAAGACAAATATGGACAAGGAAACCTTCTACTCATTACCACATCCACCCAACCCACTCTCCTCTCAGCAGATGAATCTGTAATGTACCATGGTGAACACACTTGGAGAAAGTGTTGAGGGTGCCAGGGACACAGAATGTACTCTGGGTGGAGGGTTTCAATGTCTGTCACCCAGTGTGACTCTGTAGCACAATGACTGACTGAGCATGCTGGATCCTAAAGGACACAGCTATGTGACTGCTTTTTCAACAGGTGGAGTGAGAACCAAGGGCAAAATACTGACTTGTCCTCATTCTCATTAAACTACTGTCACAAAAGCATCTGCTCATGGCAATATAGATAGGAGTGAACACCATACAGTCTTTGTGGAGACCATGTCATGTCTTCAGATTAAGGATACGATCCATCGAGTTCACTGACACTACCAGTGTGTTAAGTGGAATAAATTTTAAACAGAACCAGCAACACAGACCTGGGCTTCCATGACCCAGGAGCTACAGAATTGCAATCAACCATAATCTGCACCTTCATGGCCTAGCATATCACTCAATCTACCCTTACAATCAATCCAGGGAATCAAACTTGTACAATAAAGAGTATAGGAGGATATGCCAGGGAAAAATCCATATTTGTCTTTTTTTCAACTTTTGGAACATGATTAACTAGATCAGAATTATCAGTCATCCTTCGTTTACCAAGATATGGTTGTGATAAGTGCATAAGCACCTCCTTCCTTGTCTCTTACCTACTCCCATAACTCAACACAACACAACACAACACAACACAACTGTTATGAAATGGTTACTTTCAGTACACCCAACCCATTTCCAACTTTTCATAGCCCCAGTATCACTGACCCAGCTTCTCTTCTTCCCTAGCTTACTATTAATAATCCTTTTGTCTGCCTACTCTTTTTTCTCACTTGCTCTGGGCTCCATCTACACCTAGTTGTGCAGTCCTTTCCCCTGCTTGTGCCCCACCCGGAGCCCCAACATGCACCCTGTATCATCAGCGTAAACACCACCTTTTCCGAGCTGCTTCTAGTTCTAAAGAAGGGCCAGCTGCTGAGTTTCTTCAGAAATTTCCAATCCTTGCTGCAGAAACGACTATCTGGTATTTGTATCAAAGATAGTAGGAACTGCAGATGCTGGAGAATCCGAGACAACAAGGTGCAGGGCTGGATGAACACAGCAGGCCAAGCAGCATCATAGGAGCAGAGAGGCTGACGTTTCGGGCCTAGACCCTTCATCAGAAAAGCTTTTCTGATGAAGGGTCTAGGCCCGAAACGAAAGTCTGTATGATAGAAAGATGCTGCTTGGCCTGCTGTGTTCATCCAGCCCTGCACCTTGTTATCTGGTATTTGTAGCTTTGGTGTGACAGGTGAGGAAAGTTTTGGGCAGTTCATTGGTTATTAGAAATAAGACAAATTTTGTGGTAGAGAGTGAGCAAGCTGGGAGTCAAAAGTTAGACTAGGAACCCATCAAATCACAAGATTTTATTTTGTCTGCTCTGCAGAAAGTCTTTAAAGATATGGGAGATGTCTTCAAGTCTCAGATGGCTGAGACTAATCTTCCGTGTGATCAGTCATTGTACATTTCAAATTTTATCAGATTGTAACTTATACATCTTAAAGAGAGTCACTATTGAACACTGTACAATATTTAAGCAATAATATTGTAATTAAGAAATGATTAAGAAGCAGTGAATAATACTTTAGAAATATTTACTTTCTACTGGTAAAGATAATCCTACAAAGGACAAGATCATTTTTGAAGGAAGTTCTGCACAGGAGGAAATAACTCAGATACAAGGGATATTACAAAAATCCAATCTATTATTTCCATTTCTCAGCAACATATAAAGATTTGCACCAACCTATTTCATGCTTGTGAGATGTAGTATTGTTTCTAAGGCAGCAGTCCTGAGGCCTGGCTACCATGTGGGCATACAAGTGATAATTAGCCTTTCATTATCACAAGTGATTTTCCTCCCTGTAACAGTCCCACCCCAACCAAGGCCAGGTTGATGGTGTGGAACAATGAAGGTCAGTGTCACACATGTAGTGAATAAATGTAAATGGAAATGAATTTTGAAGTAATGAGTGAATATAAATTGGCTATAAAAATGACAGTCCATTCACCTTCTATTGTAATGCATGGCTTGTTTTAGATTGAACGCCATTCAATTGTTTTCTGATACTGAAATGGATTTTACTTTTGCATCAACTGGCAAAATGCTACGACGAAACTTTAAATATCCACAATATAATTCACACTAGCTAAATTATAGCCAATTAACTACCTGAAATGGAGTTTAACATTTTTTAATTGATCCTTTGCAGATCCTGCATTCCAAGTCCAGTGTTCAACTGTATGTTGTTATCTAAAGTGCCATGTAGAATTGACTGTTCATGCAGCGCTAACCCTGAACTTCATACGAGAGAAGTCAGGGTTTGACCCCAGGGCACGTATAACCTAGATATTACTGTGGTTGATGTAGCAAATTCTTCTCTGCTTGCTATTGTACTGGAGACGCCACATGTATTCTGCAAGAGCATGTTATTTGGATCGTTGTGCTTGTTTACTTGCTTGCCGAGCTGGTACGTTTGTTTGCAAACATTTCGTCACCAAACTAAGTAATATCATCAATGCGCCTCTGGTGAAGCGTCGGTGTTCTGTCCCGCTTGCTATTTATGTGTCTCGTTTTGCTGGGGTGGGTGACATCACTTCCAGATTTTATTCTCAGTGGTTGATATATGGAGTCCAGCTCTACGTGTTTGTTAATGGAGTTCTGGTTTGAGTGCCAGGCCTCTAGGAATTCTCGTGTGTGTCTTTGCTTGGCTTGTCCTAGGATGGCTATATTGTCCCAGTTGAATTGGTGTCCCTCTTTGTCCATGTGTATTGAAATGAGTAATAGTTGGTCATGTCCCCTGGCAGCTAGTTGGTGTTCATGAATCCTGGTGGTTAGTTTCCTATTGGTTTTCCTTATGTCATGTTTTTGGCAGTCTTTGCATGGTAATTTGTAAATAATGTTAGTTCTGTTAGTTGGGGTTGTCGGATCCTTTATTCTTGTCAGAAGCTGTCGTAGTGTAGCTGTTGGTTTGTGGGCTACCATGATTCTGAGGGAGTGGAGCAATCTGGTGGTCATTTCAGATATGTCCTTAGTGTATGGTAGGATGACTAGTGTCTCTGGACATGTTGTGTCGTCCTGTTGTGGTGTGCTGTGTCGGTATTTGCAGTGTACACTTTTGTAGGAGTCATGCTAGAGCATCAACAATCCAAGATACAAATCTTCTCAAAAACCTTATTTGTATACTGTTACATACAGATAATGCGCATATCTTCCAATTTTAAATCGGATTACTATGACCTTCAATATGCATTTTGGTAACTCACTTAGATCGTCTGAACAGCCACATCAAAATGGAAAAGATAACTTTGTCAAACTTATTTTATTCCTTCTATTATGGCAAACATTCTAGGGGTTACTATTGATCAGAAACTCAACTGACTCACCACATAAACACTGCTACAACAGCAGGTCAGAGGAATACTGCAGCGAGTAACTCATCTCCTGACTCCCCAAAGTCTGTCCATCATCTACAAACCATAAGTCATGAATATAGTGGTATATTCCAAACTTGCCTGGGTGGGTACAGTCCCAGAAACACGAAAGAAGATTGACACCATCAAGGACCAAGCAGCCTGCTTATTGGCACCACATCCACAAGTATCCACTCTCTCCACCATCGACACTCAGTAGCAGCAAAGTGTACTATCTACAAGATATACTGTAGAAAATCACCAAAGATCCTTAGGCAGCAACTCCCAAACCCATGACCACTTCCATCCAGAAGGACAAGGGCAGCAGATACATAGGAACACCACTACCTGCAAATTCCCATCCAAACAACTCACCATCCTGACCTGGAAATGTATCACCATTCCTTCAACATCGTAGAGTCATAGAGATGTGCAGCACAGAAACAGACCCTTCAGTCCAACTCGTCCATGCCAACCGGAAATCCTAAATTAATCTAGTTCCATTTGCCAGCATTTGGCTCATATCCCTCTAAACCCTCCCTAATCATTAACCCATCCAGATGCTGTTTAAATGTTGTAACTGTACCAGCTTCCACCGTTTCCTGTCGCAGCTCATTCCATACACGGACTACCCTCTGCATGAAAAAGTTTCCCCTTAGGTCCGTTTTAAATATTTCCCTCTCATCTTAAACTTATGCCTTTTAATTTTGGACTCCCCCATCCCGGAGAATAGAGCTTGTCTCTTTACCCTATCCATGTCCCTCTTTATTTTATAAACCTCTATAAGGTCACCCCTCAGCCTTTGATAATCCACAGAAAATAGCTCCAGCCTATTCAGCCTCTTCCTGTAGCTCACATCCTCCAACCCTGGCAACATCCTTGTAAATCCTTTCTGAGCCCTTTGAAGTTTCACAACATCTTTCTGATAGCTTGGTCAAAATCCTGAAATTCCACCCCCCCAAGGGTTTTGTGGGACAACCTACAGCACATGGAATACAGTGGTTCAAGAAGGCAGTTCACCATAATTTTCTCAAGGGCAACTAGGGGTGGGCTTATAAATGCTGAGCAGCCAGAAATGCCCATGTCCCGCAAGAGAATAAAAACAGGAACACCAAACCCCTGCCTGTGTCTGCTGCCCAACTCTAGGAAGTTGAATTGTCCCCTACCACATTCAGAAATTGGAAGCTCACTGGAAAATTCCAGTCATATTGCTTAACAACTCCTAACAAGACTCATAACTAGTCTGATTTGATGCTTGTCACATGCTATCCTGGGCCTCAACCCTCCAATGATCAAATCTGCAGATATATATCCTGCAATCCAAAGCACAGATCCTTACAATCTGACACCAATTACTTGCTGGTCATCTGATTTCCAGGCCCCAGCGATCCAATTTCCAAATGCATTCTCCCAATTAACTCCCACCACAACACTGCAATAGTATCTCCACACCGCATGATCCATTATTCAGCAAGCACTCCCCATGATGCTGCTTCCTTGCAAATAGATCTTCAGATACTCTTCCAGAGTCTGGTTTCCAATACTGCTCCAACTTCCTCATCCACTTCCCAACATCTTCTATGTCCTACCACAAGTCAACCTCAAAGCTAAGCTCCTTGTGATCTCTCACAACCTCAGGAATCTCTTCTGTCTATATTCACTATGTGCTTTCCACTTCCAGTTTCTGACGTGTCCTTTTACCACAAGCAGCTCCCCAGGCAAGAAAAAAAGCTATTCCTGACAAACCCAATCACTAACACTAATCATGTAAATCAAGTTAAATCAAAGGCTGTCCATCTCATGAAAATATTTAAATTCCAAAAAAAGGTCATTCAAATGGAATATCAACTAAGTTTCTCTCTCTTTACAGAAACTGCCAGACTTTTCAGCACTTGCATTAATATCAGGATTTCCAGCATCAGTAATAATTTGCTTTTATTAAAATATTTACATTGCCAACTTGCCTCCTGAGAATGAGTTGCCTGCCTCTTACCCAGCCTGAGTTAAACTCTCTAGGTGTGTTTCAGATTTTTAAAATGTTCATATCTGTCAGAATGCAACTGACCCAATTCCCGCACACACACCCATCCCTAATCCTCCCCCATATCCCAGGTATTACAGCTGGCTCTCCAGCACGCTCAGTAAAAATATTCTTCAACCATCCATGTGTTATAATTTTCCTTTTTGTTATCTGTACAGTCTTAGAAAAGGCTCCCAGGGTGTGACATTCCTCCTTTCTCTCTCTCTTACATCCACCCCCACCCCATAAGGAAGATAACAGGCAATATTGTGGATCAGCTTGAAAGTGAACGATAATCACCAAACTCAGGCTGTTCTCTCTAAGCAAATGTTCTGGGGGAATTCAGCAGCTGGTGATTTATTTTCTTAAGGGAAGTCTCTGTTTGTAAATCAGCAGCTAAATTTGTGTGGAAATATTCAAAATAAATTGCATCTTCATGGCTTTCAGTCAATTGCTGCATTGCCTTGTTGTTACGTAAAGTCTGTATTTTTTTATTTTTCTGTACTGAAATGGGAAAAGGACTGTTTCAAACAAAAAAACTGTGGAATGGATTACTGCACTTTTTAAAAAGCGAGCAACGAGCACTCACTTTATGTTCTGTTGACACTATTGTTTGTTAAAGCAGTTGGCAGGTCCCGACAGACGAGCTAGAACCAGGAGGTGTGTACAAAGGGAGATTCACCTGGCAACAGTAACTAACTGCTCAGTAGAATGGTGATCAGTTTTTGAAGACAACGGCCTTCTGCTCGTGTTGGTGCAGGCGGAGGGAAGGTGATGAGGCAGCACAGAGGACATGGATTGTTGCTGTTTTAGGGACTGGGGTGGGTGACAGCGAGTGAGGGAAGATGCTGTATGTGAAAGTGAAAAAGGTGCAGCATAAGCCACAAAATCTAAAAAGGAAATTGCTGGAAAAACTCAGCAGGTGTGACAGCATCTATGGAGATGAATCAGAGTTAACATTTTGAATCCAGTGACCCTTCTTCAGAACCAATTCTAAAGAAACTCAGTTCTGAAGAAGGGTCACTGGTCCTGAAATGTTAATTCTGACTTCTCTGAAACATCTACTGAATCTTTCCAGCAATTTCTGTTTTTGTTTCTGATTTCCAGCATTCATAGTGGCAAGGGCCACGGTGGGATATGGGTGCAGAAGGTGTGTAAGAGGTAGCATAGGGAAGATGGTGGCATTTATTTTGGTGGAGTAGAGAAGGTCATTAACGTACTGCTGGGAGTTTCATCCGACTTGCAACAGTGCACTGACCCATGTAGCAACCATGGTCCAGACTGGCAGGATTTGGTGTCATGGCCTCCTCTGGCAGTCCTGAGAAAAGACTACAGCCCTTCCAATGTATCACCTTGTTCACCAGGATGCCAAGGTACTTGTCAACAAATCATGGTGCCAACTTCTGCTGTTTGCCATGCCTCTGAGAATGTGTACAGCTGTGCAGGGCAGCTTAAGGATGCCAATGTTTGCCCAGGTGCACAATGGCAATTTGAAATTGGTGCCTGCAACAGGGATGCCATTCTATTCCAGGTTATCCGGCCTGTGTTAAGATTTGCCGACTATAGGAATGGGAAAATCCAGCTACCATCAGATGAGAGGGACAGGATAGATAGTTAGAGGTGGGTTTGGCGAATAAACACAAGAAAACTCACTAGGTCTCATGGAGAGATCTCCTCCACGAACTTCGATGAAAATCACACTTTCCCAAAATATCGTAAGATTCAGATAATGAATTCAATTTCTATGTGAAAAAATGACTTCTACACAATTTCTTTTGCAATCTCACATCCCACCAATACTAATGACATACATTTTAAAGCATCATTACTGTTGTAAAAATGCATAACAATATATTATAAATATTTATCATTTCAGAATTCAATTTTAAAGCAGAGGTTAATGGGTTTTTGTTTTTAGTTATGTGAAAGTGGCATCCTTTTTCCCTAAGAGTACAGAAAATTTTTTTGGGAAATGAATTTAAAAATCATTTCCAAGAAAGAATGTGAATTAAGATAAATGACTAGATAAAACTACATGGGGAATTAAAGAATGTTTTCAAAGTTAAACTTTTATGACATACAGAATGCTGGACCAATGGTCACAATCACGTTTCAGTTGAGAAGGTCAGTTTCAAATCAAAAGGAAAGCAGTTTACTTTGCGGCAATTCAGGTTTTCAGAGCTGGGCAGAAGTCTTAAAACTACTTTAGCAGTTTAAATAGACAAAGCTGTTCTTAAAATTCAGTTTGGAGAAGCCAATAATGTAGTCAATGTTTGTATATCATGGGGAGAAACAACAATGGGGAGCATTAAATCTGATGAATGTACAAAAAGTCACCAAATGCTTGCAACCTCAGTAGTTAAGTGACAAGTTCACAACTTGTGCCTTAAACGTTACTGCGGTTAAGTGTCTTGTAGCATAATGTTGAGAAAAGGGTTGAATTTTTGTTTTGTTTAAATCTTTCTAAATAGTTGTACATAATTTTGTATTTTTCTTGTATATAATAAACTTCTGTTCTTTTATTAAGACAGCATTGACAGTGCCCTGTGAATGTGTGTTCAATGACTGACCACCATAGTAATCAAACTGCAAAAATAACATTTATGATCTATCAAGCCAAGTTTCAACCTTAGATTGGATCTGTCCAGTATCAACTGGGATTATGACAGACAGTTGCTGATTTTTGTGCCACCAACTTCCATAAGCAGTATTGTAATAATGACCAGAAAAACTGTTTTCAGTATGTTGTTTGGGGTATAATTATTGGTCAGAACCATGGCAATAACTGCACTACAAATCATTTTATTCTATCAGAGATATTGAGCATGCTGCATACCAACCACATCAAATACTTTTTCCAGTTCACGTATTATGCAAATAAATGCTCAATGATGAGAAATACAGGCTACTTAGACAATCACGGAAGTAGCTGATGGTCGTTGATTAATCTCCCACATTTTCCTAACAATAGAATTATCGTTAGTCATTTTGGCCAGTACAGCAGTTATAAGTGCAGAAGCTACAGCATTTCTTGAATTACTTCAGAGGAAATTAACAGAAAGGCTGAAAACATCCTTAAATTATGACGATGCCACAAAGAAGGCAATACAATAACTGCCAACTGTATTGTGTCAAAGAAGATGTAAAATTTGATGCAGCCATTTCATCATGTTACAAACTCTGCAGACTTAAATTTCGGTTGTAATTACATTCACTCTGCAGACTTTAATTTAAACAGTCTACTGACTGCCTTGCCAGCTTTCACGGTTATTTTGCAGCTGTCTTTTTCAATTGTATCTGCATCTGGTAGTTTAAAATTAAAGAGCTCATTGGAATGCTCAAACCATTTTGCCTCTCTTGCTTACATGTCATCAACAAGTACAATTCACATGGTATCCCAAATCTTAATATTACTGTTTCTGTGCAATGGATTTCTTTACTTTTCAGCTGTTTATATTATGGTACAACACAGCTTTTATGCTAATATTATTCAAAAGACACACAAAAATATATACTGAGATTAAAATAAAACTTTGGGAACAGGATGCTAAGGCAATAATGGAGACCTGGCTCAAGAACAGGATTGGGTAGCAAATATTCTTGATACAACATGTTCAAGAAAGACAGAGATGGAAATGAAGGTGGCAGTATATGTTAAGAATATGACAGCTCTGGAGAGAAAGGACAGAATTATGGGATCAAGGACAGAATCTATTTACAGTAAGAAACAATAGAGGTGTCAGTATATTACTCAGTCTAGCCTATAGGTCACCAAATAGTAGGAAAGATATAGAGGAGCAAATGTAGAGAAAAATTGTACTAAGATGTAATAACTAAACAGTTAATGAGTCATGATGTAAAGGGAACAGAGCGAGAAGAGTTTCTCACGTGTATTCAGGGGAATATCCATGAACATATGTTCTTGAATCAACAAAGCAGATCCTGCGTCAGTGGGCCAATGTTTAGGGCACACCAATCATAGTATTAAGGTTTAGACTAGTGTTGGAAAAGGGAAAGGAGCAATTAGAAGAGGAAAAATAAATTTGAAGATTGTCAATTTCAGATAAATTGGAATGAGAGCCTGGCAGGCAAAACTGTAATAAAATAATGAGCTGCCTTTAAAGAGGGGATGTTGCAGGTACAATCAAGATATATCCCCAGGAAGGGAAATGGAACCAAAACCAGATGAAGATGATATACAGTAAGTAGAAGCAGAAAAAGGGTGCATTTTTCAGATGTCAGTTTGATAATACAATTGTGAACCAGGCTGAATAGATAAAATTCAGAGGGGAAATTAAACAGAGAAAAGAGAGGCAATGGGAGAGGATGAGGAGAGAATATAAGTACTTAAACAATAAAAGGGTAATAAAAAGAGGCCTGGAGCTAAAGAAAGATCAAAAGGGGATCTTACGCAGAGGTGGAGGGCTAGGATGAGTTATTAAATGGGTACTTTGTAAGTGTCTTCATCAAGGAACAAGATGCTGCCAAAATCACAGAAACAGAGCAGGTGATTGAGATACTGCATTGGATTAACTAAAAATAAAACAATACAGAGGACATATTAGAAAGTATTTAATGTTGCTAAACCACCAGAATGGCAAAGGAGGAAACTGACAAGTCACTAACCACAATATTCCAATTCTCCTTAGATGTCGAAATGTTATCAGTAGACTGCAGAAGTCAGACCCTTGTTCAGGAAAGTTTGTAAGGATTAACCCAACAAGTACAAACTAACCAGTTTAACTCAGGAGGGAGAAAATGTTTGGAAGCAATAATCCTGACTAAAATGAGTAGACATCTTTACAAGTGTGGATTAATTAAGGGAAGTCAACATGTATGCGTTTTCAGAAATAGTGCAAACTAACTTGTGAGTTAAGAGAGTGCTGAAGGTAACAAGTTAATATATGTGGTACATGTATGGACTTCCAAGTCACTTCGTAAAGGGCTACATAATAAGTTTGCCAACAAAATTGGAGGTCATGACATAAAAGGGATGGTGATAACATGGTTAAAAATTCAGCCACGTGACAGGAAACAGAGCTGTGTGAACTGCTCTGAGGAAGGTAATGGGGTTCCCAGTGGTTGGTACAAGGACTGCTGGATTTCTTGATTATACATTAGTGACCTAGACTTGGATGTTGAGTTCACATTTTTAGACTGTAAAGATAGTGGTAGACTCCAAGAGGACATAGAACTGGTAATGGAATGGGCAGACACATGACAGGAAATTTCATTCAGAGAAGCGTGGAGTGATATGTTTTAGCAGGAAGAATGATGTGAGGCAATATAACTGAAAGGACAAAATTCTAAAGACGATGTAGAGTGAGAAAGTGATTTTTTAAAAAAAACATACATGATCTAGGGCTTTAATAAATTAGTGCTGCATTAATCACAGTATTATTGAATGATCCTTGCAGTTTAAATAAATTATTCCAGCCTTTATTGAGGCAATTATGAAGGATATGCCACTTTCCCCGCAGTCTGAATAAAGTCGCTTAAACTTTCTGTTCCCATTAGACCAGGTCTGTTTAGGCTTTTAATCTGCCTGATATTATTGTTTTAATTACTGGCTTCACAATGTCCCCAGATATACAATCTCAGGTTGGCCCTTTCCTTCAATTTTTGTGGCTGTGCTGTGTGGTACCTGCTCACAATGGCACTGATGCTGAACAAAGCCGCATGTAGTTTTTTTAACTTCTTGACTTTTCATCCTGATTATAGCACCATTGAAAGGTTTCCCTAGCCAACAGGGAATTTTGCTGTTTACTCACAGAGCCTCTGATGTTTGTTTGCTCATTAGTGAACTCTGTCGCTCACAAACCACTGCCTTGCAACTCGGCCTGTACCTGCTTTGGAATTACTAATTCTCCTCCTCCAGGGAGTTGCTAACTTTCCTGTTGGAGTGTATCTCTAACTTTGTTGGAATGTCTCTTAAACCAGGTGAGAAATGCTTTTACCATTTACTGGAGTATTTTTTCTTTGTTGAGGTTTGCCACAAGGGTTCCTTTTATAGTGTTCTTGAATCTTCAGTTCTAACTTGCTGCAATAGGAGCCGGCAACTTGATCCTGAGTCTGAAGATCTCACACCAGTGCTCATGATGTGTGGTACAAGCAGTCAAATCAAATCAGCATCACTGCCTACTATGTTTAATGAACCATATGAGGTGTTTATTTGTGATGATGATGGTTGCCACTACTCTCCTGAAATGCAGGAAACTCAAAGGCATGCTTGGTCTAGAATGGTGAAGAGAAACAACTTCTGGTCTAAAGTCATAGAGCTGTACAACAAGGAAACAGAACCTTCAGTCCAACTCGTCCATGCCGACCACGTATCCTAAATTAATCCAGTCTCCTTTGCCAGCATTTGGCCCATATCCCTCTGAGCCCTTCCTATTTACATACCCGTCCAGATGCCTTTTAAATGTTGTAATTGTACCAGCCTCCAGCACTTCCTCTAGCAGCTCATTCCATACATGCACCACCCTCTGCGTGAAAAAGTTACACCTTAGATCTCTTCTAAATCTTTCCCCTCTCACCTTAAACCTATGCCCTCTAGTTTTGGACTCCCCTGCTCTGGGGAAAAGACCTTGGCCATTCACCCTAACCGTGCCCTCATGATTTTACAAACCTCTGTCAGGTCACACCTCAGTCTCTGACACTCCAGGGAAAATAGCCCCAGTCTATTCATCCTCTCCCTATAGTCCAAACCGTCCAACCCTGGCAATATCCTTGTAAATCTTTTCTGAACCCTTTCAAGTTTCACAACATCCTTCCTGTAGCAGGGAGACCAGAATTGAATGCAGTATTCCAAAAGGGGCCAAGCCAATGTCCTGTAGAGCCACAACATGATCTGCCAACCACTAGAATTGTCTCTTGTAGCTAACAAAATATACTTTATTGCATGTTGGCTACTATTATAGATTACATTGATATGATTGTTAAGATTTTGGGGAGGACCATGTGTCAGGTCTTACTCTTTCAAGATCCCAAGCAGTTCTGCCCACATGTCCGGTCATCATTAAGCGTAGTGCTTATGGGCACCCTTCAGTATTAATCCTTTCAGACCCATATACAGGACCTGAAATGTATTGTCTAAGAATATGCTGGTGGTAGATTCAATCATGGCCTTCAAAAGGGACTTGGACAAGCACTGGAAGAGAAAGAAATTACAAGAAAGTGGTAAGCAGGATGAACTTAAAAAGTGTTCTTGTGGGGACCTGGCACAACAGGGAACATGTCCATTCTACAACTTCTTGAAATAAATTCAGAGTAAAACCTCATTGAGATAACTGTTATGTTATACAATATATTGCTTTCCACACAGGTAACATTACATTTCACAGCAAACAAATAAGAAAACCACTTGATTATCAACAACTTTATTTTCACTCAACTGTCTTACACTTCTTATTCTAAAATGGGCAAGTGGCCTTTGAACAGAAATCATGGATTTTTAAAGAGGTTTTTCCAAAGAAGGGCTGTAACTTGTAGTTTTGTTGTCCCAGAAAGGCTAGGATTTTCAGTTAGGTGGGGATGCAGGACTACAGCAGCTGGGTCAACAATCTCATTCCATTGGCCAATGTGCCTGTTCAGTGCCACAAACCTGACTACAGGGTAATTTTGGAGAAGCTTGGTTGGAGTCAGAATAGTTACCGGTTCCAAATCAGATAGACATTTAACAGAGGCCATTTAAGGGACCGACCAAAGCCTCTTTTCAGTGCTAATGGGAATTTCCAGTAAGCATGTTGTCTTTGCACATCAGACTGAGATACTGCTTTTTCATCAAAGTGGCTTCACGGTGGGAAAGAAAAGGTCACAATTAATCCTGCAAAAGACTCCATGATTTGCACCTATCATGGTTGCTGGGCCACAGCTGCAGCCACTAGCTCTCCCTTGCAGGGCTTAATTCTCTATGATCATAGCTAGGCACCCTTGGCCATTTCAAATTTCCAAACTCTGACCTTTTCGTCAGAGGGTGACTCCACATTAAGACACTCCAGTACAAACTGACTGCTTCTAACTTGGGCAATGGGTTGTACAGGCATCAGTGCTAGAGGGCCTCCCATTGTCTCTCCAGCATTGGGGATTCACAGAAAGCTCCCTTGCTATTAATAGACTGAGTCTTAAAAAATTGAGCTGAGCATATCAGGAACACACCCTGAGGGGTTCAGAGTTTGGAACTGGTCCAAACAACATGTTCCCAATCCCAGAATGGGCAACTTGTAAACAAGTACTCAAATGAACAAACACTCACAACTACCATACTGATATACTGCATATTTTTAATTCCAGAATGAACACTTCCATCATATGAATGGAACAGTAACTGAAACATTTTCGCGGTTTCAATGGGTATTTTTTTTTCTGAAATGTTAACTTGTCATTCACTTTAACACACTCACATGCTCTGCCACTATGTTATTTCAGTCATTGTGTAGGTACTGATACGTGAGGAGTTTATTTTGAATGGAAACCTATTTTACCTTATGCAAAGATCAATCTAGCAACTAGAAGACATAAATGTGTTAGAAGAGAAGGTTCACTTGACTGATATCTGGAATTGGGGTGGGAGTTATTTTATGAGCATAAATTGAGCGGTCAAGGTCTGTATTCATTGAAGAATAAAAAGTGATCTTATTGAAGCATATTCTGAGCATGCTTGACAGAGTGGCTGCCGTAAGGATGTTTTCCCCTGTGGAAGAGACTAGAACTCAGGATCTAGGTTAATAATAAGCAGTCTCCCATTTCAGATAGAAAAGAGGAAGATATTTACTTTAGAGGACTGAAAGTTGTTGGAACTCATTGTAGAGCAATACAGAGGATGCGATTGAATAGTTTTAAGGCAGAGTTTGATAGATTCTTGACCCGCAAAGGAGTCAAATGTTACCATGTATTAGCAGAATATGGAGTTGAGATTGCGATCTAATCAGCCAGGATCGTACTGGATGGTGAGACAGCTCGAGAGGCTTGAGGGCCTAATCTTGTTCCTAATTTGTATGCTTATATATTTGTATCCCTGTAAATCGTTACCTTTGAAAGAACTATTTATTTTAAAAGATATGATATTATTAAAATGAAGACATTACCAGAATGCAGCATTAGCTACCCTATTCAGACAATCAAAAACAGTAATTCTAATCGCTGCCTCAAAGATCACCTTTTCTAAGAAAAGATTACATGAAAACTTGCAGATGGCAGATATCCAAGCCTTGGAAAGAAAATAAGAACTTTGCACACATCATTATTGTCATGCATAGTTATATCTTGGGGACCATAACTGTATAAACGATCAAAGATATGTGCTTATTCATCCAGCCTATATATATAGCAAAAAGGAGGATAATATTTTTATGATGTGTGCCTGTAATAGAGAAGCAGTTGGTCTTTTATGGAATCATTTTTGTTGCAAGCAATACTTATTTTTTAAAAACGATACCGCAGTTATTGCCCTAAGCATCAAGCAATTGAGAAAGCTGCTGTTCTTTGTTTCATGATCTAAAATTTGATTCCAATTTTGGAAAGATACTTTATTTCCTTTTATTTTGACTGTACCATACCAAACACTCTGTAACCCTGCCGAACTTTTCAGTTCCAATGAATTCCTGCTGACCTCGCCAATTTTTAACTGCTTTCTTTCAAACCAAAGTCCAAGCCCTCCAAGTTAGTTGATGAGATTTAAATATTAATAGTCCATTTTTTACATCATCATGATGCACCTAAAGTTAAGGTTATCATACAACTTATCGAACAGTAGTGCAATGACAAGCTGGTAAAAGCTACAGTAGGAATGTTTGTGTGTGAATTGAGGATTCAAAGCCCTGACCTCCTACTTAAGGGCCAAATCCCTGCAACTTTGTCTATTTGCTACAGTTTAAATTCTTCACAGAGTGCAGTTATTTCTATCATATTTCTCAGAATCAGGCCTTTTTCTGCCAGTGTCTGGTTGAGAGGGGCACAGGAGACAAAAATGAGTTTAGCCCCTCCAATTGGGTTGGAGGATCTT
Organism: Rhincodon typus; assembly: GCF_021869965.1. Taxonomy (NCBI): domain Eukaryota; kingdom Metazoa; phylum Chordata; class Chondrichthyes; order Orectolobiformes; family Rhincodontidae; genus Rhincodon; species Rhincodon typus. The sequence continues at coordinate 32,371,514 of NC_063347.1, forward strand.
AGCTGCATGAAAGTTAAGAATAACAATTTCTAAACAAATTTCTGAATATTTTCATTTCTCCTTCTAGTTATTACACTAGGAGTCCCAGTTGAGATATGATTTAAAGTCTATTCGAAGTAACTGTTTTTGATTGGTCTCTTAATCAAACTGAAGATCATATTCAGTCATTGAGCAAAATTAAAATTTGCTGTACAGAATAGGCAAAATGTAAAACACTGCTAATTTTGATAAGATTACATGAACAAATTAGACATTTATAATAAAAGAGTGAATTTTTCAGTAATAAAAATGTAAAATGGAAAGTATAGATTCTTGTCATAATTTCATCTAGATACACCTTGATAGCAAGGCAGAGCTTTCAATGGTTCTCTTTGCTCTTTCTATATTATATGAATTCTGATGTATATATTCTGACATGCACATACTGATTCATGGACTGTATTGGTGTGCTGCATCAATATTCAAAGCAAACTTCAGGGCAAGCCTTAACAATGACATATTGCTGCAAGTATTATTCACTAATAATGATATGGTTCTTTTATAATCTCTCTTAAGTAGCACGGAAGCATCAGTCTACAACCAATATCCTTCTCTGACATTATGCTCTATTGTAACAGTCACTACTTCCGGCTTGGGTGAACGAAAAACTTGAGGTCACTGTTTTATGGTATGTCAAACTTCTAGATTCAAGTTTACATAAAATTGTAATTTTTCTCATTTTAAAACATCATGTTTTTAGGATTATAGCCAACATTTCAAACTATTTCACATCAAAATTGCAAGTCAATGACATTGCTGGTCTAAGAAATACATAGCACTCACAATCTCCTAAAAAGCTTTGGCATAGCTATAATGAAAAAGTGGTCTTGTGCTGTTTCTCCTCAAGGATATTTGTGACTGATTCACATCGGTTTTATGCTGAAACACAGGCAGGGGTAAGATCATGCTGGCTTTTGAAAACAAGGATGCAATTTTAAAATCAACTGTTCAATTGGGAGCCAATGTAGCTCAGCGAGCAGAGGCATGATGGGTGGAAAGCTCTAGGGACAAAGTACAAAATGGGAAGCAAGATGACCTCTTTATAGCAGTTTACAGAGATTAGAACGTAAGAGCACTGGGAACAGAAACAGCAGTAAGCCATTTGGCTCAAGCCTTTGCCACTGTTCAAGAATATCAGGCTGAAGTAATGGCATAGCTACTGAGCATGAATCCATCCAATAACCTAAGGATTTCTATCCCAAGAGAACTTGAGGTGCCACCCATCAGTGCACGAGAATAGTCAGGTCTGGAGATAACAGAGATATGTCCCAGTTTTTCACTGGAAGATGACCTCAAGCATGGATAGAGTATGCAATGTTGTGGAGGTGAAAATAACCAGTCTTAGAGATAATGTGGATAAGTGGTTAGAAGCTCATCTTGGGGCCAAAAAACAACATTAAAGATGCAAACAATCTAAATCAGTTGCTGGGCAGACAAGTGCAGTTGGTGAGTAGGGAGCAGAGTTTGTAGTGAGGACCAAAAACAATGGCAGGCTTTTCCTGGTAGGGTCTGAAAGATCCCGTCAGTCTCCAAAGTAGGCCCAAAAACACACATTGTATGGAAAACAGTCACTCATCACAGTTTTCACCAAAGTGGCCATCTAATGGTCACAGGGCAGGCAACCAAACTAAAGACTACAGGTAGGTTCTTGGAAGTGAAGCTCAATTTTGGTGCTTGACATGCCAGGGGTTAGGCTTTGTTTGATTAGGTTCAGACAATCAGTTGGAAAGGGGCATGAATCAGTGACAAGGTAAAAAAAGCTGAGACCAGCCAATAATTGTGGCTGAAAGCCTATTGTGCTGCATCCATTTCTGGGAAGATATCATCGCATCTGGTTACCTCCCAGTGACCAACTTCGGTTGATTTAATTTCACATGGGTCATTTGCAAGTAATGTCATTGGAAAAGATTGAGATTGCTGAATTCCTTGAGCACAGTAAGAGTCAAAAATTGAACAATATTCAAATTCACTTCCTGAAGCTAATTAGTTCTGGATTTTTGGTAAGACTACATATAAGTGGAACTGGATGCAGAAAATTCTGAAGGACCTAGCCTTGCTTTTTCATCAGCATCACTTTGTTGATGAAATGGGGTAGTCTGAAACTTGGATTTGGTTTAAAAATTGTACAGTCATGGTAATGCCCTAAAAAGGGAGATGATATTTTTAACCAGTAGTTTTGAAATCTTAATTAGAATTCAAATTACTCTAGGATGCATGTCTAAGATGATGTTGAATTGGTTGCAGGTGGATGTTTGAGTACTCGGATCCCTCCAGCCTCTGTCTAACACATAAGCTTTTAACATCTGATCAACTGCTCGCAAGATAACAATTTCAAGATGCGTCATCCCTCATATCTGTTAATTGCAACTAGGTTATTGTGAAGCTGGGTGTGATGAAAATAGGATATCGTATCAATACTGTCATTACAAAAAACAGCTTATGGTGGTGAAACAAAATAATTGGAATTGCATGTTATTTCCAATAGCAGACATTCCTTTTAACAAGGTAATTGATTTAACTATAAAGAAGCAATCAGCCTTATAAGAATAACTGATAAGCCTTTGATTCAATCTGTACTGTATGCATCATCCAAAATAAATACCAGGTGCTAGAGAATATTTGACAGTCAATTGCAGTGCAAAATATATATATATACGACAAAATTACCTTTTAAAATTCAGCAGTGTCCAATATGGTTGTGCAGTATGTATCATGTTAATTGGGCCCAATATCTCTTGTACTAAAAACACCCAATCAAAAGCAATGATTTGTAACATGAACAAATCAAAAGCACTAATTAACAGCACAATATTACTTCAACTCACGAGTTAAACTTTATACTTAGTTCCAGTGCCAAAGTTAAAGTAAAACTGGAAGGGCCCTTGGGGCTTACTGGTGAAATCCCATCTGGTTTTGAGGTGTGTTGTAACACATCGGAACAGGTTGCTTCCAAATATTTTTGAAGTAAAATTGTATCATTGCAATCTTACTGATCTGTTGACATTGATTTCACACACTCACCAAACTTCAATCTCACCCCATCATCTCTGAAAATTTGTTCAATTTATTAAAATAGCAACGAACCAATTCAGAAGAAACAATCAACCCAATGTCAGTATCAAAAAAATTGCAAAGTCCTTTCAACATTCAAACTGATTCTACATTCACCCAGCTACATATTCTGAAAATAACATGTACATAACTAATACTTTTAAAAAATCATAATAATCTTTGTTGATTAATCAGCCATGATCTGTTATTCCTGTATGACAATAGTGATTATATATTGAAATAATATGAAAATAATTCATGGGCTGTAGACAACTTCAAGATTTCAAAGGGCATAATAAATGCTAATTGTGAAATAAAATCACAAGACTCAGTTATAACATAATGCAACTCATTTTTTAGAAGCCTGTAAAATTTATTCCTCAGTATTCCTTCGGGCCCCTGAGCTCTGGCCACAGATCTTTAATAATCTAGCTGAGCATCAGGTCCTGATAATTTATGAACATCTGCTTATGCACAAATTCAGCACAGCTCTGTTCTTCTGCACTGATATGGAACTGCTCTGTGCCAGAACCATTGGGGGAGAGATGGGGGTGGGTGGGTCAGCTGTACTGTGTGCATTTATAATGTGATCTTTCCTTTATCCATGAGTATTTGTGACAATTTTCTCTTCAATACAAGTATTATACAAGTATTTTGTTTCACATCCAGGAATCAGTTTATGGGAGCATAGTGATTATATTACTGTACTAATAGCCTTGAAGCCTCAGTTATTACACAAATTCAAATGCCACCAGAACAGCTAGGGAAGTTAAATAAGTCTGGAACTAAAAAACCACAAACAGTAAAGGCCATGAAAAGATTATCTGTTTCCCATTAGGATAGGAAAACTACTATTTTTATCCGATCTGGCCCATATGCTGGCTTAACTGCCCTCTAAAGATGAATACCATCAACTAGATCATAGGGCGTTAATTGACATGACAACAAATCCTGTAAAGTTATCCTCACTGACATATGGGGATTTAAACCACAGATTAGTCAAGCAACATGCCAACATGAGTAACAGCCTACAGCTAACATCTTACAGAAAATGTGGTGGCATACAAATCCGTAGGAAGTGGATCTGGGAGTACCCAGTGTTAACTCCAGTTTTCATAAAGCCTAATGACACCCAATCAAACATGGACAAAAACATCTGCCAAATAGTGGACAGTGAAGAAGGTTATCTAAGAGTACAATGGGATGTTGATCAACTGGACCAGTGGGCTGAGGAATGGTCGGTGGCATTTAATGTAGATAAATGTGAGGTGTTGCATTTTGGTAAAACAAACCAGGGCAGGACTTACACAATTAATGGCAGGGTCCAGGAGAGTGTTGTCAAACAGATAGACCTAGAAGTGCAGCTACACAGTTTCTTGAAAGTGGCGTCACAGCAAGACAGGGTGGAGAAGAAGGCATTTGGCATGCTTGACTCCATTGGTCAGAACATTGAGTACAAGAGTTGGGAAGTCATGTTACACTGTACAAGATATTGGTAAAGCCTCATTTGGAGTATTGTGCACAATTTTGGTCACTCTACTACAGGAAGGAAGTAATTAAACTGGAAAAGATGCACAAAAGATTTACAAGGATGTTACTGATATTGGAGGGTTTGAGTTATAAGGAGAGGCTGGTTAGGCTGGGACTTCTTTCCTTGGAGAGGAGGAGGCTGAGGGATGACCTTATAGAGGTTTATAAAATCATGAGGGTCATAAATGAACTGAATAGCCAAGGTCTTTTACCTAAGATGTTGGAGTCCAAAACTAGAGAACGTAGGTGAGAGGGGAAAGATTTAAAAGGGAGCTGAGGGGCAACTTTTTCACAAGAGGATGGTGCTTATATGGAATGACTGCCAGAGTAGGTGATAAAGACAAGTACAATTACACCATTTAAAGTCCATTTGGACAGGTACATGGATAGGAAAGGTTTAGAGGGAAATGGGCCAAATGCAGGAAAATGGTACTGGTTCCGTTTAGGAAACTTGGTCGGTATGAACAAGTTGGGTCAAAGATCTGTTTCTATGCTGTATGACTGCATGACTCTACCATCGCAGTCCCTCAGCTGCTAAATCAGCACTCATGTTGAACACCACCTGGAAAAAAGCACTGAGAAGTGCAAAGGCATAGAATGTGGATAAAAGTAAGGTTATCCACTTTGGTAGAAAAAATAGGATGGCAGATTATTATTTGAATATAAGCTGAGGGGGGGCAATGGTCAACAAAATCTGGGTGTCCTCAAACACTAATCACTGAAAGTAAGCACACAGGTGCAACAGGCAGTAAGGAAGGCGAACTGTATGTTGCCTTCATAGCAAGAGGATTCAAGTACAATGACAAGGATGCCTTACTGCAATAGTACAGGGCACTGGTGAGGCCACACCTGGAATATTGTGTGCAGTTTTAGTTTCCTTATCTGAAGAAAGATTTTCTTGCTTTTGAGGAAGTGCAGCAAAAGTTTACTAAATTGATTCCTGAAATGACAGGTCTGACATATGAGGAGAGATTGAGTTGGTTAGGATTATATTCATTGGAGTTTTGAAGAAGGAGTAGAATCTCATGGAAAGCTATAAAACGTTAACAGGACGAGACAGGAAGAATATTTCTGATGGTACAGAATCCAGAACCAGGGGTCATAGTTTGAGCATAAAGGGAAAAACCTTCAGGACTGAGATGAGGAAAATTTCTTCACCCAGAATATGGTTGAGTACAAAACTTTGTGTTTTCAAGAAGGAGTTAGATGCAAGGAGTTAGATGCAAGGAGTTAGATATAGCCTTTATAGCTAAAGGTTTCAAGGGAATCGGGGAGTGGGGATGAGGTTTTGATATCAATGATCAGCCATGGTCATATTGAATGGCAGAGTAGGATCAAGGAGTCAAATGGCTTATTCCTGCTTCTATCTCCTATGTTTCTACAAATCTCCTCCTCCCACACTGTCATCATTCACCTGTGGCCTGAAATTTAGCAACCATGCCAAGCCTCAGTTGAATACCTTACCACAACAGCCACCCCTCCTCAGTGGCTCTGCCATCAATAGAGCTACTGGCCTCTGATTGGGAGGCACTTCCATGACCACCCCACACCCCTACCCCAGCCCACACTATCCAGTTAAGTGTCACTTCAGCACGTCTTCCCTAAAACATCTGACGTAGGGTTCTCGTTAGCTCTCAAGCCAAAAGGTAGGATATCCTTTGTCTCCATTAAAGACTGAATATGGTTTCGGTCTCAACTATTAACCTCCTGTTGGTTAGTTGACTCAGTTTTGATTTTTTTTAAATTCTCAAATTCGATCTTAAAGATACGGATGAACTCATGATCACAAAAGAAACTCTGAAATTTGCCCTATTACCTGGACTTCCTAATAACCCAAAATAATTCATTTGAGCACAATCCAAAAAAGTCCACTTTATTTCCACTTCCCTAATCTTCATTTTAATATGTTCTATTTATAACTGCTTGCTTGCTTCCCTTAAACACGGTGATTTTCTCAGCTTCAATAATTACTTTTTACATTGCATTCCAGTTACCCAGCATAAAAAAAAATTAACTACTTGAATGCATTTAGTACTTAACTGAATTGACACCCATCTGTTGATTATTATTGATAAGTAAGCACAAATTCTGAATTGGCATCCACACCATAAAGGGGTACATTAAAAGAGATTTACCTACTGTCAACCTGATTGGAACCTTTCAAAATACATCAAAATTTGATTTTTCTTAACCTTCTCTGCTCCAGATTAAACTGCGCCTGTCTTCATAGAGCATTATTTTCTATTTCAAAGCAAAACAATTGGATTTTCCAAAAATATTTAGTATGAAGACAGATAGATTATTTATTAAACCTACTCCTCGAGAAATAATGTCAAGCTATCCAGCAGGCAAATCAGATTTATCACTGATGGTAAACTCTGCATTTTAACATTGTATATAAAGGATGGAGTTCACCAATTATCTGGAAAAGAATATCCAATACCGAAACAATACTTGAATGGCAATCACTAGACTGATGCAGAAAGCAGGATTGCAGATACAGTTTCTTGTGCTCCTAATGTGAATATAAATGATGGAATCGAGCAGTGGGGAGAGAAGGGAGAAAGATGGAGAAGGGATTGAAGGGCGTTGGGGTGCAGTTCCCTTCCTGCCGTCTTCACTTTCCCCTCATACCGTCTTCATTTCCCCACTTTCTTCTGCTGAAGTCCAATTCAATACAGTGCTTCTTTTCTGTGCGTGCACAGTTCCTTTGTGTATGACACCATTGGAATTCTACATAATACCGTAGACTCTCTGGAATTATGTGCACGTGTGTCTGTGGATTGGTGCAATTGAGCAACGCCAGGCGTCAGCAGACACTGCAATCGAAGAAAGTCAACTCAGGGAAAGGACCACCCTGATACATCTCCATTCTGTACACTGGTGTCCATCATTTTGCACTGTACTGATGTGACTGCAGAAGCATTAAAACATATTTATTTTGCAGTCTTGCAACATCTGATCACTGTGTAGCTCTCACTGTGGCTAAGATGAAACTTGACAATTCTATCAAATGAACTTTCTTGAGAATTATCATTCTTGTTCAGATTTTTATAATATCATTTTTATTATTTTGAATGCAATTATGAGACCAAAGAGAACATTTGCATCTGAAATTAGATTGAATTTGTGTGTAGTAAAGAAAGATAGATAGTGTTACGATAATTTTTGTTGAGCGAATTATTGACGCCCTCTGTATTAAAGAATCTTCATCTGTCATTTTTTATTCTTGTGTGGGATGTGAGTATTGTGAGCAAGGCTGGCATCCTTTGCCCATCTTATTTGCCCTTGAAGCAATTGACTCTTGAGGCCATTTCAGAGACAATTAAGACTCAAGGACATTGTCTCCAGACCACAGCACAAGTGTGGCTGACTGGGTAAGGATGGCAGATTTCCTTACCTAAAGGACATTAGCGAATCATGCTGCCATTTTTCAACAATCAACAATGGTTCCATGGTCCTCATAAGGCTTCCTTTTAATTCCAGATTATATCAAGTTCAAATTTCACCACTTTCCATGGTTTGTTTTAAACACGTGTTCCCAGAACATTAGAATGGTGCTCTGGATGACTAGCCTAATGACATTACCACTTTGCTAACAGCTATCTCTTCCCCATCTGTCCACTATCTATTCCTGCCTGCAGAGCTTCAGCCCTATTAGACTCTCTTATCAGGTGGCATCCAACCTGCAGAAGGTGGAAACAAATTAGTACCATGCGGAAAATCAGTGTTATGCCTCACTGGCATAGAGTGCTGAAAATCAAGGCCCCACCATTCTGAGAGTTATCACAACAATTAAAGATTTGTTACAAGTACACAAAATTCTCCAATCCTCTATTTTTCAGACGCAGGTTGACAGAAATCAGACCACATTTTTGTACTGAACAAGAATGACAATTTATTACAAATAAATATATTCACACTATTAACAGACATTAATTTTACCAGTGGAAACTTTAACTCACTTACAGACTTCTATACACACACAAACACATTTACATACACACTGACATAAACAGGAAAAAAAAATTGTGTGATGGTGGCCAGAAAGACTGGGAAGCTAGGCCAATGGTTCCTGTCAACATGGTAAACTGAGATTATCCCTTTGGGTTGTCAGGCATCTCCAAACACTTTCACTTGCTTGCAAAAAGGTATAGGATGGCTGGTTCACACTTATAAAGGCTCTGGCTTACTGGTTAGGCGCCACAGATTACAACAATTGCGGAGGGAAAAAATAAACCAGCTTTCTTCAGGTTTAAGGGTTTTTTTTATCTGAGAAAAGAAATTGCTCCTGCTTTGTGGAGATCCAGTGGTTTTATACATTCATACCACCAAAGCTGTTCAGGTACATGGGAACCAAGCATATAGTTGCTGGCAGGCAGAAGGTCTATGTCATCAATTAAAACAGGTACCGGTTGCCAGCCAAATCTTTATTCACACACAGTCAGACTTCTACCACTGCTTGAATAACAATTATGTAAACAGTACTTACAATGAGTGTCGGGTTACTTGCTTTTAAAAACTGCAAAAATCCTTCAACATTCCTTGGCTTTGTAAAACTAGCGTACAACAAAAACAAACAAAATTTTTTTAAAAATCTGGTCATTATATCAGCGCAGCCATTTTGATGGCTGGTTGTGGAGAGACTTAGAATTGAGTGCTTAGGTATCCGCCAGAAAAGAGCAGATACCTCATTAGCTTTTACATTTCATAATTCTATCATGTCAATAGAAGCCTCAAGCAATTTTTAAATACAACCTTTTTTCTTAAAAGAAAACATATAAATCAGTTTGAAGGATGGATGCTGAAGTTGTTTTCAAAATAAAATGTACTCAAATCAAAACTACATTTATTTTAAGGAATAGATTTTTATTGTCTCAACTGTCATGAGACAGTGAGTGGATCACGGCCTATTTGTTGGCACGTCACTGAGGAGAAACAGAATGAAAATTAAGCAGTTTCTATCACAGGTGTGCAACCAGCTCCACCAGATTACTGGCCAGGTTGTGAAGACAAAAACATCATCCTTAAATCACCTCTTGTCCATAATTCATAGTGCAGCAATAGTTAGCAATTGAAGGTGACTCTCAATTAATTGCAATTTGAAGAGATCCTGAATATAGATTAGCAACCATTTCACAAACAATCTAAGCCTTAAATTTATTGCAGTAATGTAGTTAACAGTTCTATTCTTCAGACCAAATGCATAGAAAGCTTTGCCAATTCATTTTGAGATTGTGACATAAATTTTAATTTAAACTGATGATTGAAGTGTGGATGTTGCATATTTCAATACATGTCTACGTTTTAAACCTCAAAGCCTTCTGTCATTTTTGTCAAATTCCAATAAAAAATTATGCAAACACTTTTCAGTCAGGGCAATTCTTTCATCCCTCAGTGAAAAATCCACATCAAGTTTTGTCTAATTAATATAAGACCAGCTCCTGCAAGTCAGTTGCTGTATAATAAGTTTCATTTGTGGCAATATTTCTTAGAACGGGATTTGTGGACAATTTCCTTCTGGGTTTCTGCTGCCAGTGTCGGCATCCTTGAACAATCAGAAGACTAATGAATGCACCATCATGATAAGATGTTGGATCACTTCCCAAAGCATTCTGGGCTTCAGTCATCATAAGCCTCCCTAACCAGATTAGAGTTAGGCTGGCCACAGCAGAGGCCCTGTCTTAGTTCATTACACACCACCTGTTAAACTTGATTAACAGTGCTGACTAATTGTCTGTTAAGAACATTTCATCCCATAATGGATCCCAGAAGCCTCACAAGTCTACTTCATTTAAATGCGCTGTTGCTACTAGCCAAGTTTCATGTTAAATATGAACAAATCTACCAGACATTTTTACAGGCTTCTGTGTTGGAGATACAGAATCACAAATTTTAAACTACAATCTCTCCACTAGCATGACACTCGACCATGCTAAAGGTGCTTTTATACCACCTGCTCTGAAAAAAGACCACACAGTTCTGATTTTAACTCAGAAGATCAGATGTCAATGGGTCTCAATAAAAATACATTGCTGCTCTGAAGGACAAACTTAAAGATATAAACTTGCCACAAACACTTTAAATTATATCACTACGATAGGTCTTATTATCTTTGTCAATATAAAATGCACTGTGCAATTTTGTTGTTGCACATTCATTTTTCTTTACATGTTAATTTTAAGATTTCATACATTAGATAAAACTAATCACTTTTTGCCAGATTTATCTAATCACTTGTCAAGACAATAATATGACTGCAATACGGAGTTTCATTATGGTCTTGTAAGCAGTTGGTGTGCAGCTGTGCCCTGATCACCTTTTGCAGTGTAATTGTTGCCTGACGTCGAGATATAAATAGATTGATGACACATCCTGGAAATTAGGGCATTTAACATTGTAAATGTCATAAACATTGCCATATTTAGGAAGTAGTTTTTTTTTAATTTCATGGAGATGACTAGTTGGTTAGGCTAGTTAATAAACTCCACAAATTATCTAAGATGTTGGGTAGCTCATTTATTGAGGCACAAGTGCTATTTCAACAGGTTGAAAAAGTCCAGCCCTTGAATGACTGGGAAGTGATCCAACATCTTATCATGACAGTGCATTCATTGGTCTTTTGATTGTTTAAGGATGCTGACTCTGCCAGCACAAACCCATAAGGAACTTGTCCACAAATGTAAGAGATATTACTACAAGTGCATCTTATTATCGAGAACGAAAAGATTGGTAAAAAGAGATTCTCAAAGTCAAGAAGAAAAGTCTGATGTTGCACCAAGGGTTTGACCGGTGAGATAGGATTCTCATTATAGAGGGGCAAAAAGGCCAATGTCTTATAATCATAGAATTCCTACATGTGGAAAGAGGCCATTCAGCCCAACAAGTCCACACCAAGCCTCCAAAGAGCATCCCATCCTAAACTTGCAACCCGGCACTTCCCATGGCTAATCCACCTAGCCTACACATCCCTGGACACTATGGGCAATTTAGCATGGGCAATCGACCTAACCTGCACATCTTTGGCCTGTGGGAGGAAACCCACACAGACACAGGGAGAATGTGCAAACTCCACACACACCGTGGGTGGAATTGAACATGCTGTTAGGCAGCAGTGCCAACCACTGAGCATCTTGCCACCATTGCATGCAGTAACATTTCATTATTACCTATTCTTGTCTCATTTATATGTATTTTGCTTTTTTCCCACTTGCAGAGATAAATTGTTGGTGCCAATTACCACATCAATATCAGGAGTGAGTACCTGGTGACTCCAGCTCACTACTTGCTCCTCTGGGTCTCAACTTGGCTAGCAGTCCACAACACTTCAGGCCAAGTTTCATTTGTGACAGTTACCTGCACACCTCCATCCATGGAGGTTGGCATTGGACACGCACTAGCCTCACCACTGCAAAGCACACCTCCAACTCTATTGGAGGACAGTCATCAACAACAATGCGGTGCTTGGAATGTACCAGCAACTTGTATTGTAATGCTGCTGTCAGGCCACTTTTCATGTATGAACACTCACCTTACGGGTTGCAGCAGGATGCACCTCAAGGCTCTTTAGCTTGCTCTCTTGGCAATCACTCATTCACTTCATGTTTACTTGGCTCATAACATCTCTAAACGGCCTTGCCTCTTTTGCACATTGTTGCATTCAGCACTTAAAAGACTCACTGTACTTCTGTATTGCCTTGCCTCTTAGCACAAACACAGAACCAGGCAGTTTGTAATGTTTGACAGCAGTGATCAGTCATGAGGGAGGACACGTTGTTCTGAAGAAAAGTCATATCAGCCTTTAACTCTGTTTCTCACCACAGATGATGGCAGATTTGCTGAGTTTCTCCAGTGTTTGTTTCAGATTTCCAGCATCACAGTATTTTGCTTTCGTACTGACACTCAGGAACGGATCTTTAAGGAATGCATAATTGTCTAAACCTATTGTAAACTAAAAACCAGGATCACAATGAAACTGCTGTTAGATAAGCAGCCTTAGGCTAGACTTTTGCTGAGTTGTGGAGATTCCATGGAGCTTCCAAAGTGGCCAGATTCAGGAACTCCACCCCCATTTCTGACAGATTCCACTTTTGCTAGTAGGGAAGGGGGTGGAGTGTGAATTATATGGTGAGCATCACATTAAATGCTAAGTTAAAATAAGTCCCCCTTTTTTGCTGCAGTAAGAGTCTTAACCTGCAGCGAACCAGTTACAATTTTTTAAGACTAGTTGCAAATGCAAAAGGATGGATAAGGTCTTTAAAACTGTCATGATGTGAAGTTATTTAAGAACATAATAAATGTGAACAAGTGTAGGATTCAGCCCCTTAAGCCTATTCCATAAGGTCATGGCTGATGTGCCCCAAGTCTCAGCTCCTCTTTTGTGCCAGTTCTTCATAACCTTCAATTCTTCAATATTTCAAAAATATATCTACCTCCTCTCTAAATACTATCAGTGATCTAGCCTTCTCAACTCTCTAAGGTAGAAAATTCCAAATATCCACTAACTTCTGGGAGAGGAAATTCATTTGCACCTTAGTTTTAAATAAGTGTCCCCTTATTCTGTTACTATGTCTCCTAGTTTGAAATTCCCCCACTCGTGGAAACATTTTCTCAACATCTTCCCTGTTAAGCCCCCACTAAACCTTGTATATTTTAATATTATTTCTCAGTCTTCTAATCTCTGTTGAACAAAGACCTCGACCCTTTAGCCATTCTTGATGAGTTACCCACTTCATCCCAGTAATTAGCCTAGTGAAACTCTTCTGAAATGCTTTCAATGCCAATTTATCTATTTTTAAATATGTGGTCCAAAACTCTACGCAGTATAGAGTTAAAATGCCCGGTACATTTTTTTTTTGTTTTTAAAGGCTATCTGTACTGAAGAGAGTTTAAAAAAAAAATTCTAGCAATTACAAAAGCAGTTTTCTGAAATTACTCCAAATGCTCTGGATTATCAGAGACCGGACATATGATTAAAGATGTGTGTTGGGACCCTGTGGAAGTTCTGACTCAGAGATCCTCATGGGAATTGCTAGGAAGTTTCAACTTCTAACAGGTGATTCCACTGTTCCCTAAGTCACTGTGTAACTATTTCTGGCTCTGAGTCAGAAACTTTGGACAGATTACAACCTCAAACAGCTATAGAATTGGCCCCCAGACTTGTCCCCTCATCCTGCTCCAACCAAATCTGCCAAAGAAATAAATGATCTCACATTTCCTCCACATTATACTTATCTGCTTCCTTTAGCCCACTTGCTGAGCTATCTATATCTCTCCTCAATCCTACTTGCCATATTTTCACAGACCTTAATATAAAATGAAGAACTGCAGATGATAGAAATCTAAAATGAAAACAGAATTGCTGGAGAAACCCAACACGTCTGGCAGCATCTGTGAAGAGAACACAGAGCTAAGTTTTGAATCCAGTGACCCCTTCTTCAGAATTAATGTTTACATTTTCTGTCCTTAGTATCCAAGGCTCCAGACACATCTTCCAGATGAAGCAGCACTTAACCTGCATTTCACTCAAGCTAGTCTCCTGTACTGGCTGCTCACAATGCGGTCTCCTCTACACTGGGGAGTCAAAACGCAGACTGGATGACTGTTTTGTGGAACACCTATGTTTTGTCTGCAAAAATAACTCCAAGCTTCCAGTTGTCTGCCACTTCAACACACCACCATGTTCCCACACCAACATTTATGTTTCGGACCTGCTGCAGTGCTCCAGCAAGGCTCAACAGAACTACAGCATTCCATTATCCCCTCAGGGGCCCTGCAGCCTTTAGACTACAATATCGAGTTCAATAATTTTAGAACCAGAACACCTTCGAATATGTCCATTACCCACCCCCAAATCACCTGGTCCAGTCATCACATGCTGCTTTCAGCACAGTCAACCTATTCATGGTCCCCATTTTCAGATTTACTTTCTCACTAGCATTCCTTAATCCATACCTTTGTCTCCTTAACTGTCTCAGACTCCATATCTGCTTATCTGCTCACTCCTTCTCCCTACTCCATCCCCTACCTTCACCAAATATACCACCTTTTCCTAGCTACTATCATTTCTGATGAAGAGTCACTGAACTCGAAACATTAATGTTGTTTTTACCCCACAGATGTTGTCAGACCAGAGTTGCTTCAGTCATTTCTATATCCAAGAGCTTGTCATTCACATCTTTGTACTCCTCTCTCACCCATTCTATGCTTTGCACTTGCTTATAAATGACTACATCTTCAAATTCTTTGAGTTTCAACATAAGATCATCAATCTGATTTTTCAGCTGTCTTTTTCTTCTGATCTGAATATTTCCAGTACTTATTTGTTTTTGTTCCTATTATTCACGTAACTTAAATTATAAAGGAACAAAAGTTTTATACCAGCGTTTAAGTATGATATGCTATCTTCCAAAAATAAGCACGTTTAAAACATATGGATAGCATTTTCATATGCTATTTCTACTCAGTTTGAGTCTGTCGATTATTATCACTTGAATAATAGAACAAAGGTTCTGTTAATTTCCCTATTTATTTTGCTATAGAAAAGTAAATACAGTGTCAATAGTGTGGTTTATTTCCAACGTAATATAAGTTTGTCCAAAAATAAAATAAATTCTTTAGAAAAAATTACTATCAGTCACCAATGCAATTTTGTTAAGATTCATCTGGCAATGTTCATTTGAGGGGAACTGCAAACACTTGTATATAACTTGATTGATGGCAACACAATAATAATCAGAATATAAGCATGAACAACAAAAATGCCAGACTGAAATTTAAAACTAGAGATTTGCTGAACAAATATTGTAACTTTTAAGAAACAAAAATGAGAAGAATGTGTTCATGAAAGAGTTGACAATATATGTAGAAAAACTGAGCATAGCATTCAGTCAACTTCATCCAAATTGGTCTCAGTCTTTATCATTAAATTTTAAAATGTTCACAACACCACCTTGAAAATGCATTTAATAGCAGGCCACTCAACGGCTAAACACCACCTTCATGGAAGGCAATCTGGAAAAAATGTTTATTCTTAAGGATACTGAACCACTCTGAAATGTCTTTAAATACATTTCATACAATTCTCTCTATCAAAGATTACATGATTCAGTCAAACAGCACAAAACACAATAAGAATAATGTTACATGAAGAAGAGGACTTGTAACATTTTTCTTGTCCACACAGTCTTAACTTTACAATTTTGGAAGGAAAAAGCAACAAAATTCTAATTTTATGTTGAGCAGGGTTAACATAGAATATCACTGGTAAAATGAGATTTTTATTCATTCATAAAGCTGGAAGAAAGAGAACAAATTCTCCTTTTTTTGTTTGTATAAAGACAAAACAAACAGCATCCTTTAAAAAATCGTAAATATACACAACATAGATTACAGGGAGCACATCAAGTGTATGTTTACTGCTGTTTCCAATTCAAATACGCTTTTGGATCAAGGCAACATGTTGTCAACACTTTCAAAATAAAGTAATGCTATGGTGTTGAATGTGCAATCAAGATAAACTCACAAGAAAAACAAATTCAGCAACTGCTACAGAAATTGTATAAATAGGTCCTGATGGGGTGTCAACCGTACAGATTTAGTTCACAGATTATATGCAATTTAGAGCTCCCTGTTGACTATCCAAACAATGCATCTCATCATCAAGGTCAGGAAAGTATATCTAATTGCATTAGGGCAATATTGCCCAATATGTTAATCACTACCCATATATGGGTAATTGCCACCTAGATCTGCCTAACCGTGTTTCTAATTCGTAATTTAATGAGTATTAACCACTATCCTTAGATATATGCTCTCAATATTTATATTTGCCAGACATATGCATGTTCACTTTAACATTTGTGTGTGCTTGTTGGTAATTTGCAAAATGAAAAGCAGTGTATATGTTAGCTTTTCTTAAAAAATGTAAATACTTTACTTCCTTACTGCTGAATAGTGGTGTGTATTTGTTGTGTAAATATACACAAAATAATACATACGGCACTTGTACTTAAATTAGTGTAATGAATAAAATGATGTTATTATGGCCAACAGCTGTAATTAGAAATTTCAATTGGTCAACAAGATACTAAGGAGATGAATGTTCACAAATATTTCCATGCTCAACAATGAAGGAGCCCAGCAAATCAGTGCAAAAGATAGGACTTGGTACTCATCTTCACCCAGAAGTGCCAAGTGGATGATCCATTTCAGCTTCTCTCTGCAATCTCCAACATCACAGATGCCAGATTTCAACCTGCTCGACTCACAGCATGTGATATCAAGAAATGGCTGAAGACACTAAATACCGCAAAATGTATGGGCCGGAACAACATCTCAAGGGTTGGTCATCACGTAACTGGCAATCCTGGGTTGAGCCCTCCCTAGATGGGCAGCAAGTATCAGTAGTTTGAGACAGACAGACAGAGAGAGGTCATGTGTGGAAATTGCAACTTTCATGCTTCTCTGGAACTCAGAGGTCCAAAGTACATTCATTCAGTTTGCCAACTTTGACAGAGAGTCTGTTTTTTTGTTACATTCCCATCTCTTCAGCAATTCAAAGCCAGCAGAGTTATTAGTTACTTCTTCAAACACTGTGGAACACTCCACTTCACTCCTCTGGCCTAGCTGCATTCTTTCCATTTTCAATATACTTCTTAAAGTAGTTGTCAGTAATTTCCTTTAAATCAGCAGCCCTCTCAACAACAACTGCGCAAAGAGCTTTTGATCCTACGAACAGAAGTTGTTTTTGTTGCTCTTAGATTCTTTGGCTGTTGTGGTTGGTTGGCTCACTGAGCTGGTTCGTTGTTCCACAGACGTCTACTCGGCGAGCCAGCCAACCACGACATCCACAACCCGAGCCACAAATCTACTTTAAAACCTTACGGATTCTTTGACTGATGATGAATTCTTTTTTTCTAATACAAAAATGGGTTACTTAGAATTACTTGACTAAACTTTGTTGTGCTGTTACTCTAGGATCATCTCAGCTGGTTAAAATTAAGAGTTCTAAGCTGGCTATAGTTGGAAGATGTTCCATAATTTTCTTCTAAATGGAGATTTTATTGCTCCATTCCATCCAACTGATTGGCAGAAAAGTGCCTCTATAATAGTTAACATTTGAAACTAATCTCTCATCATTAAAATGATTAGTTAAAAGATATAAGAAATATGCAGGGTAAACTGTTGCAGTGCTCTTGAATTTAAAAATCAAACATTCTCTACTTTCATTGTCTTGGCAGTATTAACAATATAAAGTGTTCTACTTGCCTTCAAGATTGAATTTTGAACTTTGCTCTTTTTCCTATTCCAATGCGAATTACCTGACCTTGACCAGTCTCAACATAAACATTCTGCCTTGCACAGCCTCCTGCCAAAGAACTTCACAGCAGCTGTCAAAGCTGCCTAACTCCATTTGTGAAGAACATCAGTTTTACATAGGTCAAATTGGGCAAGACTGTCACAGTTTGAAACACAAGAAAAATATCTATCAAATATAATTTGACCCTGAACCCTTAACAAGCAAAAAATTGGAAGCTACTGTAAATGTATGAGCTCAAGATATTTGGATCAAAAATGTTAACTTTGATGACCAGAGGCATGATTTGATCAATAAAATGAAGGCTGCAAATATTTTGAGATATATGAGACAAGAATCCTGGATTTTGTACAGACAATATTTCAATTCCCTGAAAATTGTTAATGATATATTTATTTTATTCTCAAATAACAATCCTTGCTCACAGCCAGCTCAGGTAATTCTACGTACAGAGGGGAAATAATTAAAGTTATAATTTTGATTGGAAGACAGCTGTCAAAAAATTCTTACATGGAAAGCAATCAAAATTATAAGACAGGATATGAAGTATTAAAAATTTATAATTTGAAAATAAACAAATTAGAGCATATTATCTTAAAGATGTCTTTTTTTTTATTTTCAAACACCCATGGATTCACTGTTTTTTATCTCTATAATCTCTGCCAGTCCTACAATGCTCCAATTCTGACTTTGTGAGCTTCCCCAATTTTAATTACCCATCATTGGAAACGAAGCCTTCGGCTGCCAAGCCTATAAGCTCTGGAGTTCCATTCTTAATACTTTCCATGTCTCTGTTGATCTTTTCTTGTTTTTAACTCTCATTAAATACTCACTCTTCAACTAAGTTTCAGGTTGCCTACACAATATTTCCTTACATGGCTTAGTGCCGAATTTTGTTTGACAATGCTCCTATAAAGCACCTTCAGATTTTTTACAACATTAAAAATGAGTACAAGATTTTCTGGAAGTAGAAGATATAAAATCAAAAGAAATTTTTTTTCAAAACATCCATTGAAAACAAGACGATCATTCTAGTTGTCCATAGTATGAAGTGCGTGGTGTACAACATTTTAGATGCAGCATCATTTTATCAAATGAAAAAAAAATCAACAAACAGTAACATTCATTTATGGCAAGGGCTAGCAAATGTAAGGAAATAATATACATTTTGTTTATTTGTTACACAGTTATCTCCATTGCTCAAATAAGGTCCTATGATCATACCTCAAGTTTGATATGAACAGAATTCATTTTTATTAGCAAATAGAAAGTGGAATTTTACTCTATAATGTGTTATTGTTCTAAAGTTCATCAACACAAAATGTTGAGCAGAACCTTCTGCTCTCTCTGATGGAGTGTTTAAAAGTGGGAAGGGTATTTAATAGCTGGGATGGTGGTGTAATTGAATGTCACCGTCTTCCCACCTCTGTCAAAATTGGATGACCTTGCCACCCCACCACTAACTGAGGCCCTTTTGTGGCAATTAATGAGCGTTTAAGGTCCGCGCACCATCAGCAGTAATAACAGTTGCAGATTGTGCATGCCAGCTTGTCACCTCAAAGTAGGTATTTTCCCCTCCATCAATGTTGGGCCACACTGCTCTCCCGGAACTCCAGTGCCTGTCCTTCTGGCAAGATCTATCTCTGTTGGCTCACTAGTGCCTCAACACACTTCCACCTTTTAATTCAATTAATCTCCAAAGATGTTGCTTGACCCATTGGAGTTATTCTAGCATTTCTGGTCTTAGTTTAAATTTCCAGTATCTTCAGTATTTTGCTTAAGCATGATTGTTGTCATTTTGCATGAAGAATAATGGTGAAGCTGACATGCTCAATGGAGTAAATCAGGTAGCAACTTCTGGAGCACACACACGTACAGTTAAATGCAGAAATCTACACATTTCTGTTTGAGTTACTGTGCTCCTCCACAGGTTGCATAAAATCAAGTTTACAACTATGAAGCTTTGTTCCTTTACAGTTTAATTAATGTTTGAGATATTGAAAAAAAAATCATAAAGAATAATTCTGCATAACATTTATCTCTCTCCCTACATTCTTTTTATTGTCTCTCTTCATTTCACTTTCTGCATCTGATTTAAACTTACAGGTCTATGCTTTGTGGTTTAAACTCTGAAGCCAATAATTTGGCTCATTAGTACCTGCTTTTCAGTGCAATCAAGTGCCATTTTGTTTCCAAAATTATGTTGGCTGCGCAGGCACACTTCTGGTGCCAGCCACACCAGATACCATTGGTCAGAGCATTCACTCTCTGTAAGTCGTTAAGATTTTCTATCAAATTGGTGGAGGGGATACAGAGTTCCTAGTAGTCATCTTGTACAGTTGATAAACAGGACAAAGAAATTCATTAGTGTTTTTTAAAAAATCATGAAACACCTTCTGGTTCGTTCCCAATTTATTTCTCGTGACTGCTGTAGCAAATGCGTGAGTATGAGTGGTTTGCATAAATGTCCAAAGTTACTAAAGTCTACAGGAAATGCAGTAGCACCTGATGAAGGACTTTATCCTGACTTCAAGAATTTTGCATAATAGACTTGCTCGCAGATGTGGATGCAGTAATGTAGCACAATACCGAAATAAAGCAGAGGCAAAACAGGACACTTCTTAAATCTTTATCTTTTTTGCTTCTCTTTATTTCATTTTTTGTCTATGATCTTATAGGGTATTAAATATTCTAACTTATATAGCATGTACAATATGGCCAGAAACTGTCCATGCCTTTTATCTTCTAGTTACTCTGTGGCCTCCAGTTTTGACACAGGGATGAGAATGAGGAGTCAGACTGATTTTCAGATTAGGAACATGCCTAAAGTTCAGGTTTTCAGCCCTAAACTGATATGGAGCCAGGTTTGCCTTCCATTAAAAGTGGGTGGGTCAGATAAAGAGGGAAACTGATTTAAGCTCTCTATGGCAGCCAACTCTATGGCACGTTGTTGATTGCCCCCAAAGACAAACAAATCTGCTGATTGTTTCAAAGCCTTCCACAGCACAGGGAAGTGAGGTATCTTGGGAGAGCCAGAGACTTGATACCATGGATAGGATCGTCTCATGCTTCATTGATACTGATGTGAAAACTGTATTGGATATTGTAAGAGAGATCTTCTTCCTGGAGGAGACAGGAGGTGGTTTTCTGGTAACATAGCATATTAAGTGTCTAACCAGAGTGGTTTCTGAATACTATTTTCCTCTCTTTGAGCTGTATAAATGATGACGCTTTAAGCAAGTTGACTGAGATGCCTTATTTTGGTGCTGTGAAAGGGAATGTGGTATGAAGTGAAAAAAATAACAGGATGCTCCACCACTTCAACCTACACTGAAATATGTCAGAATCAGGATATTCCTGTAACTCATGGCACCCTCACAATGCTCCTCCTATCCAAAGTTATGTTTTGCCATCTCAATATGCAGTTTGGGAACATTCTTGTTCAGGGCCATCTCCCTCTGCTTCCACTTCTTTCTCCTCCCTCACCTTCAGCAACTGATCCTCCTCTGATGAGCTGTCATTGGTTCACTCAAGCTCACTTCCTTGTGGATAGTTTTATTGTGGAGAATGCATCGTAGTCATCGAGATCCTGCAGGTGGATAATGAAAGACATCAAGTGACAGTTCACGTACCAGAATCCCAACTTCAGAAGCCAGAAAGCTTGACAAATGGTTGCCCTGCTTACACTGACTGCATGTGAGACGCTTGTTGAGGGCCAAGTAGCCATTCCTTCAAAGGATATCCTTGTTCTCTAGGATTCATCCACGCATTTTAGAATTGAAGTGAATAACAGACAGCTGAAGATGAAAAATCATAGCAGTTACAGCAGAGCGAGCACATACACGGACGAAGATCTCTTTGTGGTTGCAGACTAGATGATCTTTGAGGGAAAGAAAAGCCTTTCTATTACTGAAATTCAATAAGCAATCAGTGGGTGCCTCAATCATCGCATCGGAGCAATTACCCAGCATCGGGGGAATTTCACCCAAGGAAGCATAGCCCTGAGTTCCTGTATCACCACATCCAATATTAAATAGATGTGCTATCTAGCTCTGGCTCAGAAGTTATTGGCGAGCTGTGATATCTATTAGTGTAATGCCACCAATGTCCTCAGCTGATCCTTGCAAAGAGCCAGATACCACTGTGACAGAGCAAACAAGCAATTCTGTGATGCATGGAGGTCTTTGGTAAGTCCTTTCAGTCTACTCTGTGACTGATTCTCCTGTCAACCGTTTTTGGTGACAGAATCTGTGGTGAGGGTTTTGCCTTTATGATCTACTTGCCTCACCTCTGTCAACAAGCTGGTTGGGTCGCCTGTCCTGCTGAGCTTATTGTCCCTCAGCACTATTACCCCCCAAAGTCTGACAGTCACCCTCCTATTTGCTAGCTGCAGTTTTCCTTTCAGCAGATGGCTATACTATTGCTTTGCCGCTGTTCGTCTCCCTTCGCAATACCTGGGGGAGCGGGGGACAACTGGATTCAATGCCTGAGCCCAGATCATCCACTCTACCTGTGTAGAACGAAGGACATCATCCTTTTTCAAGCACCAAGTGTCCTGTTATCCTCTCACAGGGCTAGGTTAGTTCCCAAAGGTAACCATGACTGGGTCCATACTCCATCTAACTCCCTTTAACAAGGTTTTGACGAGCTGTTTAAGTGCTTAACTTGACCTTAGCTGGGCGACCACGGGGCTGGCGCTAGGAACAGCATCTCAAAACTACTCTGAAGAAGGGTCATTGGACCCGAAACATTAACTCTGCTTTCTCCTCCACAGATGCTGCCAGACCTGCTGAGCTTTTCCAGCAACTTTGTTTTTGATCTCAAAACTCACATTGGTCAATACTAGTATTTTCAAGTCTCCTTGCCGAGGACCGCAGGGAGGGCCCAAAAATTTGTTGAGTATGCATATTTTGTGAGGATTCTCGAACCTTGATTGATGTTAAGAAATCACATCATTGTTTGTTTAGTTTGCACAGATTCCCTGTAGAGGGCACTGTGCTGTTTAATCTCCCTAATTACCATAAAATGTTACATAAAAGCCCGAAAAATGTTTAGGCATAAGTATATGTGCTGTGAACATCAAGCTTTCTTTATTCATTGGTGACTAAAATATCTGGGCCAGTATGTTTTAAAATACATATCTTTTCACTTCCTCTATTTTAAATTCCAATACTTTTAAGACTAATTTTGCAGATATCAGCTTTTGTGTGCATTCCAATCTTTTTCTTACACTTGTACATTTCAGTTTAAAAATGCTACATTAATTTTGCAGATATTGGCTTTTGTGTGCATTACAATTTTTGTCTTCATCTTGCACATTTCAATTAAAACAATGACAATACATTGTGGAGCTGGAGGAACACAGCAGGCCAGGCAGCATCAGAGGAGCAGGAAAGTTGACGTTTCAGGTCGGGACCATTCTTCAGAAATGGAGAGGATTGCTATTTCTCTCAATTAAAACAATTTTTTTTCTGTCAAAAATCCATATCAAAGTCTTAACATGTTTCTTTTCATTATAGCCTGATGATTGATCGGGTACATATTGTTGGATGGATCTGTTTTTAAAACAATCCATTTTATGTGCTTACTTTCAAGAATAGAAGATTTAACACCGAATATGTGAAATGTAATCAACTACCCCCACACACTGACATTCCAATATAAATCTTCTAAAATTAATAATTTAATGTATTTCACCTGCACAGTAACTATTTCCATTTTCCATTTAACCAAGCTAAGGAAGCAACATTGTTTTGAAAGCAGTGACATCTTATTAATGTGATTATATGCAGTTATGAACACATGAATTACTATAAGCACTTCCATCCTTCGCATTCAAGGGCATGGTACCAATTACACAGGCTCTATATTAACCACATTATAGCAAATCTGACAGCAAAACTGGTCAAGTCCCATTTAATAAAAGGCATGACAAGCATGCAGTTAGCACAGTAAGATGTATGCCAGAAACAAAGTGTCTATTGTAAAATTTCAGCATCTTAAAATCCAAATCAATACAGAAATAATATTCAAGACAAAAAAAGAAAACTTGCAATTATATAGTGCTCTTCACAACCATCAGATGTCTCAAAGCGCTTCAGCTAATAATGTAGTCATCGTGATTGTGTAGAAAATGCAACACAAATTTGCATTCAACAACTTCCATAGACAGAAATGTGATAATTCCCAGGTTTTTTTTGTGTGATTTTGATTGAAGGAATAAATAGTAGCGAACACACCAGGGATAAATCCCTTGCTCTTCTTTGAAATATTGTATTAGGATATTCTATATCCATCTGAGTATGCAGATGGGACCTCATTTTAATGTATCATCTGAATGATGGCACCTCCAGCAGTGCAGTGGTCCATGAACACTACTGTGGAGAGTCAGCCTTGATTTTTGGGCCCAAGCCCTGGAATGGGATATGAACCCAGGGCCTTATAATTCAAAGGCAAATGTGACACTAACTCAGCCATGACAAACAACCAACATTCAGATTAAGGTGGTATTGTCAATTTATTCTACATTGATAAGTGGTTCAATCTTCCCAACAGCTGTTTGGCATCAAATTTTTTTAAATTGTTTTCATATATTCAAACAACTTTTGTGCAATTTTCTGATGATCAAGTTAATTATTTCAGAGTAACTACATGATTAATTAAAACCTATATTTTGCAAAACAAAGTAACTATGAAATGAAAACATTCCCAGTATCATAATGTCAAAAAGGTACAAGGGAACTACTATGTTAAGATTTGTAAAACTGGGAGTGGGGTTTCTTCTTGCACCATCTATTCCAGTATGAAAAGAACATATCACTTTGCTTCAGCTATTACAATAAACTTGTCTATCATCTTCTACAAGAATAAAAATACTATTGGACTTCTACTTGTGCTGATATCAGCAATAAAAATTATCAGTATGTCCTTTTGCAAAGAATTTGTTAAATCTCAGTAAATTTGTATATTAGAAGATGGCACCCTTCACGTGGCCACTCTGTTAATTCAGGAATCATGCATAATGCCATCAATCCAAAGACCAAATATTGATTAACGCTTTCCAAGTCTACAAAGATTTAAGTCAACATAAGGGCCCTCTCCAAAGCAAAGCAACATGCCAGATGTGTCCCGAAACAGAAATCCACTGACACAATATTGAGGGGCTTAATCAGGTAAGTGCGAGTATCATGCAAACATGTTGAAGGCACATAACCATCCTTATGATCCAAAAAGCTACGTCTGAAATTGTTGGTTAAAGCTTAGGGAGAATTTTTTTTTTCCCCAACATTGAGATTCCAACTTTCTGAACTTCCTTACCATTTCCCTATTACGCTAGGAAGTTAAAACTTTGCCCAGTGAAACAGCATAGAGTATGCCAAACTGTTTTTAAAAAATAGAGGCCTTCAATGGTATCTTTGCAATCACGGAAAGGGCCAACTGGAGTGTGGCAGAGATTGCACATTGATGATGCATACTTTGAAGGGTAACAATTCTTCATTATGATAGATAGTCAATTTTAATTGGTTGAGGTATTTTCCAAGAATCAGACAACTAGCAGAATTCTAAAAACTTTGCACTGTTTAATTCTGGCTTATGGAGTCCCAGAGCAAATTGCGTCTGTCAATGAAGCTCAGTTTTGTTCAAAAGAGTTTTCAAATTTCATGGGAATGAACAGAATAAAATACACTATAGTTCCATCATATCATCATGTTTTGAATTCGGGCAGTGTGCACAGTACCAATTGTTAAGCGTGCTCTTGTTAAACAGATGTTCAATACAATCTGGAAGAAATATCAGATCTCATTGAATCAGAAACTGGAAATATTTTGTTTGTTTATTGTAAACATTTCATAATATCAGTAGAAAGCCAACTCAATTGTTTCTTAAAAAAACAACCTAGAATAAGATTTTCATTGCTGAATCCAGAGTAGAAAATCAATCTGGAAGTAAGTCACGACAGAGCTACAGTAAGAAAAAGAAATCCAAAACTTAAGGAGAATGTTGACAAGAAAGAATATCTTTATAAGTGGTTGGAATGGTTTCAAGGGAGAATCATTAAAATATTTTACCTTCACAGGTGCATAAAGAAAAAGGGAATAGGGAAGAATCTAATGTATTAGAGAGTTGAAGTTTGAGTACAGCATCCAACACAAGCTGTGCCTGGAATGAGTTCAAATCTATATCAAAGTCAGACAGAAAAGGTCTAATAAAGGTGAAAATCAGTCTTTGCTACAGCAAACATCTCCACAGTATCAACTACATAATATCCCAAAGCACTTACAACAAATAAAGTGGGCCTCGGGTGCACAATTTTCTGACTTAGAAATAAGAATGGTGCCAAGTAACTCACATATGATAATTAACAATACTTAAAGAGTCATCTTCTACTTTTTGGTTGAGTCTAATCTGATATGATTACAATTAAAGACGGGTTGTTAAAATACACTCAGTCAGTTTTTGGCTGATGCGGATGGGTTTTAAAACTGAGGCAAAAGCTTTTTTTACCTTTTCATTTGTGGGACATGGGCGTCGCTGGCTGGCCAGCATTTATTGCTTGTCCCTAATTGCTCTTGAGAAGGTGATGGTGAGCTGCCTTTTTGAACCACTGCTGTGCGTTGACCCACAAAGCCATTAGGGAAGGAATTCCAAGACTTTGACCCAGCGACAATGAAGGAACAGCAATATATTTACAAGTCAGGATGGTGAGTGGCTTGGAGGGGAACTTGGAGGTGGTGCTGTTCCCGTACATCTACTGCCCTTGTTCTTCTAGCTGGAAGTGGTCGTGGGTTTGGAACGATCTTTGGTGAATTTCTGCAGTGCATCTTCTAATAGTACACACTGCTAATACTGAGCGTCATTGGTGGAGGGAGTGAATGCTTGTGGACATAGTGCCAATCAAGCGGCTGCTTTGTCCTGGATGGTGTCAAGCTTCTTCAGTGTTGTTGGGGCTGCATTCATCCAGGCAAGAGGGGAGTACTCTATCACACTCCTGACTTGTGTCTCGTAGATGGTGAACATGCTTTGAGGAGTCAGGAGGCGAGTTACTTGTCACAGTATTCCCAGCTTCTGACATACTCTTGTAGCCACTGTGTTTATGTGGTGAGTCCAGTTGAGTTTCTAGTCAATGATAACCCCTAGGATGTTGATAGTGGGGGATTCAGTGATGGTAACACCGTTGAATGACAAGGGGCGCTGATTAAATTGTTTCTTATTCGTAATGGTCATAGCCTGGCATTTCTGTGGCGTGAATGTTACTTGCTGTTTGTCAGCTCAAGCCTAGGTATTGTCCAGATCTTGTTGCATTTGAACATGGACTGCTTCAGTATTCGAGGAGTTGCGAATGGTGCTGAACATTGTGCAATCATTGACGAACATCCCCATTTCCGACCCTATGATGGAAGGAAGATCATTGATGAAGCAGCTGAAGATCGTTGGGCTGAGAACGCTATCCTGAAGAACTCCTGCAGAGATGTCCTGGAGCTGAAATGATTGACGTCCAACAACCACAACCATCTTCCTACTTGTCAGGTATGACTACAACCACCAGAGAGTTTGCCCCCGATACCCACTGATTCCAGTTTTGCTAGGGCTCCTTGATGCCACACCTGGTAGAGTGCAGCCTTGATGTTAAGGGTTGTCACTCTCACCTCACTTCTGGAATTCAGCTCTTTTGTTCATGTTTGAACCAGGCTGTAATGAGGTCAGGAGTTGAGTGGCCCTGGTGGAACCCAAACTGGGCTTCACTGAGCAGGTGCTGCTTGATAGCTTATCGGCCTTAAACTGACCCAGAGTTAAAAGAGGAGTTTTCAAAAGATTGATCCACTTTCTACACAGTAAACAAGACACATTTGTTTGAAATTAAGCTTGGTTATTTTAATAGCTGATCGCAAGCGTCTCTTGGTGATCTAGCTTCAGAAACCATACCATAGATTGACTGCGGAACACATAGAAAATCTATTATAATCCCAAGTAGAAATTTTATGGCTAATGACCCTATCTGTTTCTTCAAGATTTTAAACCAAAAGTCAAATATATTTGCTACTTCAAAGCGAATTTGTATTTTGACCTGAAAACCACCTCCATTTCTAGTTGACTACAGGAACATCTCAGACTTTGTCTGTTTGTAAGCAAAATGCTCAATTAAGTTGAATCAAAGTCATTCTCATTGTTGTTTTAAAAATTTGTAATGAAAAAACCAAAAATAAGGTTCATAACATAAAAATAACTTTAAATTTTGGCAAAGAAATGTCAGCTGTTTCATGCTATTACAATGCAATATCATCACAAGTCAATCAATCAGCACTCTTCTGTCATACAATATAAATGTTGGTTTTCCTCTTGAGTTGACCTGAACAGGATGAAACGTTTCAACAAAATGCATCTTTTTTCAGCAATGACATTATAAGATTAAATTCCAAATTGCAGTGAGGAGAAGAAAAATCTAAGGGATGGACTAACCAACCATGGTTAACGAGAATTAAAAATATTATCAAACTTAAAGGAAATCAATTAAATTATGCACGGACAGGTGGCACATCCAAAGATTGCTACTTTTATATTCTATTCAAAGAATGATCAAAAAATGAATAAGGAGATAAAGATTAGAGTACAAGAGAGAGTTAGCCAAAAATATAAGGGCAAATAATAAAAATTTCCAAAATTTTTTTTTATAAAGTTAACAAAGTGAGCTCAACTCCATATTCATCATCTAAAAAGAACATACTGGGCTGTTTAGAATAGCAAATGCTTCAATTGCATCCATTTCACCAGGGAGCAGTTTTTATCAGGGTGAAACTTTTACTGCCAACTTCCTACAGGACTTCAAAACTTCTTCATCCATATTTCTACAAAGTCCCAGATTTTCACAGTAATTTTTCTAATCAACCTCTGTCGAAAGTATGCAGAATTAATAATAATGTAAAATAAAGCGATGGGATATGAATTAAACAGGCATCTTCCTTTATTCATTAGTGGGATAAGGACGTCATTGATGAGGCAGCATTTATTGTCCATTCCTAATTGTCCAGAGGGCAGTTCAGAGTAAACCACATTGCTGTGGGTTTGGAGTCACATGTAGACCAGACCAGGTAAGGATGGCAGTTTCCTTCCCTAAAGGACATAGGGGAGGTAATGGCCTAATGGTATTACTGCTTGACTGTTAATCCATAGACCGAGATAATGTTCTGGTGACCCGGGTTCAAATCCCACCATGGCAGATGGTGGAATTTGAATTCAATAACAATATCTGGAATTAAGAATCTAATGATGACCATGAATCCATTATTGATTGTTGGGAAAAGACCCATTTGATTCACTAATGTTCCTTTAGGGAAGGAAACTGCCATCCTTACCTGGTCTGGCCTACATGTGACTCCAGACCCACAGCAATGTGTAGAGCTGGATGAACACAGCAGGCCAAGCAGCATCATAGGAGCAGG
>NC_063347.1:32405889-32415414 GCF_021869965.1 Rhincodon typus
CCTCATCCCGCCTCCTTGACCTGTCCGTCCTCCCTGGACCGACCTATCCCCTCCCTAACTCCCCACCTACACTCACCTTTACTGACACCAACCCCATCTCCTTGACCTGTCTGTCTCTTCTCCACCTATCTTCTCCTTTATCCATCTTCTATCCGCCTCCCCCTTTCTCCCTAGTTATTTCAGAATCCCCTTCCCCTCCCCCATTTCTGAAGAAGGGTCGAGACTCGAAACATCAGCTTTCCTGCTCCTCTGATGCTGCTTGGCCTGCTGTGTTCATCCAGTTCTACACCTTGTTATCTCAGGCTTGAATTCTTGCTGCTTTAGCTGCGGCAACCAAAGAACAAAAGTGAATATCAGGCATTGCACAAGGAGAAGCCAGTTTCACACAACGAGTTTTGCACATCTGCTAGAGATGGATTTCTTTCCCTAGCTGCCAATTGTGTGCAAATTTGTTACATCAATGACCTATAAACTTGAATGTATAGATTTCAGCCCAAATACGTATTCCAATATGATGGTTTTGTCTTGTCACTGTGTAAAGCATATCTCAACTGCAGGATACCAGAAATTACCTACAGTTAGAAAAGGTTTGCAACATGAAAGGATTAAAGCAATGTAACACATTAACAGTACATTTAATCATCATGTTCCCACTGACAAACATCTTATTTTTATGCCAACTCTCATAGTTATCGTGCTGCAGACAATGATAAATATTGTTTCAATGTTTTATAATTTGTGTTCTGTGTAGGATCTAACTTTGATGTGGTATCAAAACACTGGGAACTCGGCTTGAAACCACCATTTGAGCTCCAGTGAAAGCATACCGGGTTGTTTGAATTCCAGATCCGATAGTGGGAAAATGCTGGGGGAGAACCCTGGCAAAAATAAAATTTCAATTTATATCATAGCAGAATCAGTTTAATTCCAGACAACAAGGTGCGGAACTGGATGAACACAGCAGGCCAAGCAGCATCATAGAAGCAGAAAGGCTGACGTTTCGGGCCTAGACCCTTCATCAGAAAAGGGGGAGGGGAAGGGGGTTCTGAAATAAATAGGGAGAGAGTGGGAGGCGGATAGAAGATGGATAGAGGAGAGGATAGGTGGAGAGGAAACAAACAGGTCGAAGAGGCGGGGATGGAGCCAGTAAAGGTGAGTGTAGGTGGGGAGTTAGGGAGGGGACAGGTCAAGGGGGCGGGATGAGGTTACTGGTAGGAGATGGGGGTGTGGCTTGAGGTGGGAGGAGGGGATAGGTGGGAGGAAGAACAGGTTAGGGAGGCGGGGACGAGCTGGACTGGTTTTGGGATGCGGTAGTGGGAGGGGAGATTTTGAAGCTTGTGAAATCCACATTGATACCATTGGGCTGCAGGGTTCCCAAGCGGAATATGAGTTGCTGTTCCTGCAACCTTCGGGTGGCATCGTTGTGGCAGTGCAGGAAGCCCAGGATGGACATGTCGTCTGAGGAATGGGCGGGGGAGTTGAAATGGTTCGCGACTGGGAGGTGCAGTTGTTTATTGCGAACCGAGCGTAGGTGTTCTGCAAAGCTGTCTCCAAGCCTCCGCTTGGTTTCCCCGATGTAGAGGAGGCCACAACGGGTACAGCGGATGCAGTATACCACATTGGCAGATGTGCAGGTGAACATCTGCTTGATGTGGAAAGTCTTCTTGGGGCCTGGGATGGGGGTGAGGGAGGAGGTAATGGGGCAGGTGTATCAACCCTCATCCCTCACACCCCGTCCACGCAAAAAGAACCAAAAAAGAATCCCCCTCGTCCTCACGTACCACCCCACCAACCTCCGGATCCAACGCATCATCCTCCGACACTTCCGCCATCTGCAATCCGACCCCACCACCAAAGACATCTTTCCCTCCCCACCCTTATCTGCTTTCCGGAGGGACCACTCTCTCCGCGACTCCCTTGTCCGCTCCACACTCCCCTCCAGCCCCACCACACCCGGCACTTTTCCCTGCAACCGCAGGAAGTGCTACACCTGCCCCCTTACCTTCTCCCTCACCCCCATCCCAGGCCCCAAGAAGACTTTCGACATCAAGCAGATGTTCACCTGCACATCTGCTAATGTGGTATACTGCATCCGCTGTTCCCGTTGTGGCCCCCTCTACATCGGGGAAACCAAGCGGAGGCTCGGGGACCGCTTTGCAGAACACCTACGCTCAGTTCGCAATAAACAACTGCACCTCCCAGTCGCGAACCATTTCAACTCCCCCGCCCATTCCTCAGACGACATGTCCATCCTGGTCCTCCTGCAGTGCCACAACGATGCCACCCGAAGGTTGCAGGAACAGCAACTCATATTCCGCTTGGGAACCCTGCAGCCCAATGGTATCAATGTGGATTTCACAAACTTCAAAATCTCTCCTCCCCCCACCGCATCCCAAAACCAGTCCAGCTCGTCCCTGCCTCCCTAACCTGTTCTTCCTCCCACCTATTCCCTCCTCCCACCTCAAGCCGCACCTCCATCTCCTACCTACTAACCTCATCCCGCCCCCTTGACCTGTCCGTCCTCCCTGGACTGACCTATCCCCTCCCTAACTCCCCACCTACACTCACCTTTACTGGCTCCATCCCCGCCTCTTCGACCTGTTTGTTTCCTCTCCACCTATCCTCTCCTCTATCCATCTTCTATCCGCCTCCCACTCTCTCCCTATTTATTTCAGAACCCCCTTCCCCTCCCCCTTTTCTGATGAAGGGTCGAGGCCCGAAACGTCAGCCTTTCTGCTCCTATGATGCTGCTTGGCCTGCTATGTTCATCCAGTTCCGCACCTTGTTGTCTCGGATTCTCCAGCATCTGCAGTTCCTACTATCTCTGATTCAGTTTAATTCCACTTATCTTGTTTAAGCTCCAAGTGTTAACATTAGCATGACATTGATGTTATACACATGGCGTACAAATGTAGACATAGCAATAATTTTTTAACAGACATGAAAGTCAAACAACTTGGTTTTATACAGTGCCTTTGAACTACTAAAACCTCCCAAGGTGTTTCGCAGATGTGTTATCAAATGACGCAGGATGTCCCCTCAAAGTTGATATTAGAGGATGACCAAAGAATGGTCAAAGAAATGAGTTCTAAGCAGAGTCTTAAGGAGTATATATGAGCCAGAGAGGCACAGGAGACAATTCTGGAGTGTTGGACCTAGATGGCTCAAGACAGGGCTTTCAGTGGTGGAGCAATTAGGAAACAAAAGATTAGTGGTCAGAGGAACAGACAGCCATAGACTTTGAAGAGGGTAGGTGTTCAACTAGAGGAACAAATAGAAATGGAAGCCAATTAAAACAACAAAATGCATCATTTTGAGCCATTTGATATTATATTACAGAAGTGCTTAAGAACCAAGTGGAAGTTGGAGGGACAGTAAATGGGAGTCTGTCCAAGAATCTGAACTTCCCAGTGTGATCAATCATAAATGTACATTAATATGCCTATTCTAAAAGCAAAGAATTAAAAGCAGTACCAGTAAGTCAAACATTAGGATTGTTCAACTTACGAGAACGACATGAGTGACTTTCATGAGTGCCATTTTTTAATTCTTTCTTGTTATTGGTGAGGTCAGAATTTGTCACTCCTCCCAAAAGGCTGAGGCGCCTTCTTGAAATATTGCAGTCCACATGGAGTAGGCACATTCCCACAGTGCTGTTAGGAAGGGCTGGCACAACAGGCAAATTTAGAACATCAAACGCAGTGATAAGATCTTTGAAATAGTAAAGCTGAAAAATAATCAGCTGCAGGTCACCATATATAATCACAATAAAAGAATTCACAAAATGGGGTATATGAGATATAAAATACCTATAAGGTGCAGAAAGATGAAGGATCCAACAAAATCTCTTCAATCTAAAAAATTTACGTACGTGTTGATGCCAATACAAAATAATCTGACGCTAACAGGTCATTTGCAGGCCAGCAACCAAAGGACTGAAGTAGAAGTCAAAGAGCTCAGCTCTATAAACTATTAGTTTAAAATCTGGGTACTAAAAGTCGAAGCTATCATGTTAAAGCAGAACATAAAAGGCATGGAGAGCAGTTGCTGTGTAAACAATGAACAAATTCCATACTTAAAGTACAGCAAGAACCAAGCACTGTCTTCAGAAATGCTTCCAAACATGAAGTAAATTGCTGACAGAAAGCACTTAGAATGGATAGTTCAGTCAGAATAGAATGTGGCATTTCTCAAAGAATACTTATGCCTCATCAATTCCAAGGTCATGATTGATATACAAATAGAACAACCAATTGTAATAATGCTATGGATGACAGAGGTAGCAACTTTATTATCGAGGTTGCCAAAGATGTGGATAATGTTTAACATCCAGGAACACAGAAGTGCAGGAGTTACCTGAGAAAAGCCCTGAATAAAAAATGCACAGCAAGCAACTGTTGGTCTTCACGATTAAATGGGAAGACATTTCACAAGGACAAGCTGGGGTTAAATTTTAAGATCAGCACAATCAATTCAAAGCACTAGATGAAGATGACATTTTTGTTCACAACATGAGGCTCCGTCAACAATTGACTGCTCTTACCACTGTCCTGGAAGAGAACAAAGATGTCAGGCAAGAACAGGAATATATCAAATGTAATGCTGCCATCCTATAAGAGGTTTGTAGATACTCACTGCAAGGCTTCTTTTGGACAAGGCTGCCAGAAACCTACCAGGACCTGGGAAAACTTATCTAAACTTGTCAAATTGTGTTTGATATGATATTGAAAAGTCCAAAGCATTATCAACCATAATTTGACACGGTGCATATTTTCGGGCTAATGGCCAAAAGCTTGATCAAAGAAACAGATTTCACAGAGCATCTTAAAGAAGGAAAAAAAGGGCAGAGAAGTTTTAATGAAAGAATTCCAAATTGCAGAGCTTACAGTTTTGGCAGCTAATGGTATGGGATGAGTCTGGGTGGGATGCTCTTTGGAAGGCCAGTGTGGACTTGTTGGGCCAAATGGCCTGTTTCTACACTGTAGGGATTCTATTATACAATTGTCATAGATGGTGTGATTGAAATATGCAGGAAACCAGAACTGGCAGAGCACAAATATCTCAAGAAGGTTGTAGATTATATTGGAGGAAATTAGGGAGATAGGATGAGATATGGCCATGAAAAGGATTTGAAAGTAAGGATGGGTTTTTTGTTAGATAGAGACACAGCATAACAAGGAACCAATGTACCTCAGCTGGTCAATCCTTCAGAAGATACCAGGATTGGGGTAGACAGTAACATGAAACAAGAAAATTATGAATTTACATAGAGTAAATAAACGCAAGAAAAAGATTTGAGCTGATACACACAACACAAATAAGGTGACCCATAAAATAGTTCAAAAAAACTTGAATATCAAGTATAACAGACACTACAGGTAGTTCTCCTATTACGTGATAGTTGCGTTCTTGCGTGACCTTGCGCTATAGAAAATCGCACTCGCGAAAACTGCCGTCGAAAATTATGTTGTAGGGAAATTGCTATAGAAAATCGCTATACCTATACAGCAGAAAGTTCACGTTATCCAAACAGCGTCCACTATTCAAGAATCATGTTACAGCCAATTCGCATTAATTAAAGGCACATTATAGCGGAA
The DNA here is from genome assembly GCF_021869965.1 of Rhincodon typus. Classification (NCBI taxonomy): domain Eukaryota; kingdom Metazoa; phylum Chordata; class Chondrichthyes; order Orectolobiformes; family Rhincodontidae; genus Rhincodon; species Rhincodon typus. The sequence goes on from NC_063347.1 coordinate 32,411,487, forward strand.
CTACCTGGACAAAATCTGGATAATTAGAACACTGTTTCCTTGTTTTGAAAATTAACATGTTTCTGATCATTAACGCCCCCTGTTCCCTGCAATCCTGATTTTCAGGGACTGAATTCTAGTTGGATTAAACAGTGGTACCAATCTTCAAAATCAGCCCGCTTCTTCATCTCCAACAGCGAAAAATAAATGGTCTATATGTTAATCTGACCTCAGCACAAAGAATCATGACAGTAACCAACATGTTCCCAAATGCATTCAGCAAAAGCAGTTTCTTTTTCTCAATTATACACCTCAGCTTGAGTCCTTGGCAATAATTCAACACTCAAGCTGTTGATTGCCTCACATTTGGGACCAGCAGAAGTTTCACAGAAATGCTAAGTGTGGGCTAAATACCTTAATGTTGTTTCATTGTGTTTGCACTCCAACCCTGAGTAAAATCTAATAATCATGACTAATGATGTAATTTGGCATACTAATACTTACATAGTCGAAAACAGATGGTTTTAAGGACAGTGAGGTCAAATACCTCTATTGTACTTCATCAACTAATCATTATTACATCGGCAAATGACACCATAAAGTTACGATGGTACTACGTTTAAAAGTGCAATTCTTATTTTTGAGATATTGCAGAAAACAGTATGTACATGCCAAATCAGGCTGTTCCAGTCTTTCAGTGTGAAGTGGTCTGAATCATACAATATTAATGAATAAGAACAATTGTATTTATCTTGCTCTCGTGTTGGCTTTGAAGTACAAAATAAGTTGTTCTAACAAGAAGTGAATAGTCTAATAGGTCCCAAAATTGCCAAGAGTTGTACAAAACTAAAAATGCAGCATTTACCCAGAAGAAAAATGTCAGAGTATAATTTTATCAGGAAATAGATCTCAAAGACAAATAACAAATTTATCACAATGGTGTGAATATGCTTTTATTTAAAAAAAAGGCGACTATAACGTCAAATAGATTTGTAAAGACCAAATCTTTTTATTTTTATGTATTTTTGACTGTGGACTGAAATGGAAAAAGGATGGTTTAAAAAACAAAGGCTTGTGGTAAGGATTACTGAACTTTTTAAGAAATAAGTTAAGTGACATTCATTGTAAGTTCTGTTTACACTGCTGCTTGTTCAGGCAATGGGGGTTACTACAGCTGAGCTGGAGCCAGGGAATATGTATGAGGGTAGTTACTGCCAACAACAAGTTGCAGAGTGGTGACCCCTAGCTCTGGACTCACCCATTCCATGTCCACCTTGACAAGGCTATTCAGGATCTTATAAACTTTACTCAAATCACCCATTTACTCTTGTAAATTCCAGGGAAAAAAACTGCAAAATCTTTCTTCATAAGACAACATAATTACCAAATCAGGCTGTTCCAGTCTTTCAGCATTAAGTGGTCCGAATCATACAATATTAATGAAGAAGGACAATAGTATTTATCTTGCACTCATGTTGGCTTTGAACTGCAAATGCTGAAAATCTGAATCGGAAATTGCTAGAGAAACTCAGCCAATCTGGTAGCATCTGTGGAGAGAAAGCAAAGTCAACAACCCTCATTGGGGATTCAGTGATGGTAACACCATTGAATGTCAAGGGGCAGTGCTTAGATTGTGTCTTAGTAGAGATGGCCATTGCCTGGCATTTACTTACTTACCATTTTTTTTATTACTTATCATCTTTCAGCTCAAGTTTGATATTGTCCAGGTCGTAAATGAAAACAAAAAACAATTGCGATTGCTGGAAATCAGAAATAAAAACCCCAGAAATTGCTGGAAAAGGCCAGTAGGCCTGGTAGAGTTTGTGGAGAGAAATCGGAGTTAATGTTTCAAGTCCAGTGACCCTTTCTTAAAAGGGGAGGAATGGTCACTGTACCCAAAATGTAAGTTCTGATTTCTCTCCACAGATGCTGCCAGACCTGCTGAGCTTTTCCAGCAATTACTGTTATTATCCAAATCTTGTTGCCTTTGAACATGGACTGCTTCATTATCTGAAGAACTGTGAATCATGCTGAATATTGTTCACTGATGATCGTATATGTCCATTCTGACCTTATGATGGAGGGAAGGTCATTGATGAAGCAGCTGAAGGAACTCCTACAGAGATGTCCTGGAACTGAGATGACTGACCTCCATCAAGCACAACCATTTGTTTTATCTATATCATGTGTATTTTTTGAATTTAGTGATAGAATTTCTTTTGATTGTTTTCAAACCTGTAACAACTTCAAAATTAGATCTGTGGATGTAATATTTTGTTAGTGTTGATAATCTGTTGTTGTTGATACTGTCACTTCACAGCTAAGTGGCCAAAGCAACTGCTAACATAAAACTTGACATTGCTTGGTGGAAGTGGTTAAAATGGCCATCATGCATTTATTTTTCATCAGTTACTTCATGAAACCAGCCTTACAGAGATAGCTTTTATTGTGGTCCTCCCAGCTCACAGTTCCAATTAAGTGAGGTGCAAGCCTCAAAATGGTTCTGGCCTGTTGGCCAAAGAATGTTGCTGCATTCACCATTCAGACATCCAAAGGTTAAAATCATTTCCTGTGTCTATTTTATTCCAAAACAAAATCCTGTTAATTTCAGAAACATTAAGCATGCTAATTGTTATTTTATGGTGTCCAATATAGCCTGTTTTGCCAGAAGAGATGCTATGCAAATAAGAGTCTCCCAAAAGGCTGCCTGCCAAGGTCTAACAGCATTGGTGGTTAGTCTATGATGAGAAAACAAGAAAATAATTCAACCTCCTGTGAGTCCTGATTTTATTTCTAGAACTTGCATAACACCAGTGCTCTTTTCTAATACAGTCAAGTTTTTAAAAATGTATTAGTTTTGAGATTTGTTCAATCAATCAGTCATTTTTGAATCCTACATAAGCTCTCCCCAGATGCATTTTGTTTTGCTGCTAATTAAGCACTGCAGGAACATATGTTGTAACTAACATCACAAAGGGTGGAGATACAAAGCAGTAACGTCAAAACATTCATATGTTTGTTAAGATGCTGTTACCATTACTGTCAAGCACAATAAAACAAAGATTCCTGAATATGTAAAATTCCCCAGTGTGCTATAATATTTCCATGTTTTTAAGTTACTGACAAATGCCATCAATTAAATGCATAATCTACAGTTTTACTTAAGTGCTGAAGTGGAGCTTCTAGAAACAAACAGTATTACTTCCATACACAATTAGCATCCCTGTGTGAGTTTACCTCATGGTACTAACGAGTTCACTATTGCAGCATATTAATTGGATACAGACTAATATCACTTTCAACGCACACATTACAATTAGATGTTGTATTTACTGCATAGCATTATTTTCGTGCATGCATTTGAGTTGCTGTACACAGCCATTGGCAACAATTTGATTTCTCTTTTGGCTATAACATTCAATATAGTCTTATCACAAATAACATCTTGCAGCAACTACCTAGCAGATTCAAGTTAAATTCAACTCTATTAATGCTTCCCTAATGTAATAATCCCTACATCCTCCAGAGAAAATGAGACAAATAGTTATTGCCTACTGAAAAGCCTTCACGTAATGTGCAAGTAAAAACCAGCTGCAGAGGGGCTTTATATTGCAAAATGAGCAATGGGAATTCAACCATTTGATTCAGTTTTTTTTCCTTAGAGGCCACCATTCATTACTTCTTGTGGTTAACCATGTAGTGTTCAATGTAAATAGGTCTCTTTCTCAATGCTACTTGGAAGAAGTGTTCCATGCAACAAGATGAATACAAAGATAGAAAAGCATAACGTAGAAACATTCTAAGATGGTTTTGGTAAAGTAGGTCCCAGAGCTTAAAAACAGAAAATGCTGGAAAAACTCAGCAAATCTGGCAACATTAGTGGAGAGCTGTTTCTTCTTCTGAAAACTCAGACTGAACTCAAAACTCAGACTGAACTCAAAACTCAGAC
>NC_063347.1:32415424-32430321 GCF_021869965.1 Rhincodon typus
CAAAACTCAGACTGAACTCAAAACTCAGACTGAACTCAAAACTCAGATTTCTTTCTACAAATGCTGCCAGAGCTGTTGAGTTGCTCCAGCATTTTCTGTTTTTACTTCAAGTTTCCAGCATCCACGGTATTTTACTTTAATTGCAGTTAAAATTCTCTTAATGAAACAATATTATACTTTTTTCATGTAAGACAAAGTCAAACCTTTCAGGCTACGAGGGGAGCAATTATGGAGGCACTCAATCTCTTCCCAACTGGGGCAGAGCAATATAATCTGGACTTCCCTTCCTTCCAGCTTCAAAACTATAGTCCAGGCAGGAAGTGGCACTTAAGACTTATCCACCTTATAAAACTGTAGGCAGCCCTTGGGGGAGGGTTTTCAGTTTAAAGTCAGTGCCCTACTTCCTTATCAAAAGCTCTGCTGCTTTTATCCTAAATTACACCAAATGCCATTTACACATCAGAATTGCAACTTAAAAGGGATATTTTCACTATAAAGCACCACAAGGATGCGAGGAAAATATTTCTGAAGGGAAGTACAGGAAACAGTCCACAACTGTGGATTATTCTGTTATCTTTCCCCAGCATTAAAGTGAAGAGGTTGGAGGCTGCCTTTTGGAACGCTTGTGGCTTTTGGCTTTAGTGGAAGTACAAGTAATTCCACCAACCTAACGAAATCTAGACTTTTCTTGCATTGGAATACATCCAAAATATTTTTTGTGCCAAGGCAAAAGCAGCAATTTAAGATTAAGATAAGACTGGAGTGACTCTTTCTCCAATTGTTCTTCCTTCAGTGCAGATATGAAATTATTCCTTCTGTTAAAAGGCCCGGTTAAAATCATGAATGCAGATTTTAGAGAATGGCAAAATTCAAAATTGTACTCCATCCTGCTACTTGGATTTTTAAATTTTATTAGAAATTAATGAATAATTTAGCAACAGAAACAAAATTTAGGAGCATGGCATGAAATGAAAAATAAAAATGAATTACAATAAAAAGGTACTACTCCAATCAACGTCATGTTGCTGAATGTGCTCGTTTAATAAATTATTAATCTGCTGTTTAAGTCACTGCTTATATTCAAGTAGAATAATTATTCTGGTTTGTGTATGGCTGCCAGATTATTTCATAAAAATCTTTCCAGATGTACCGCGGAAAAGTTTGATAAATTCAATTGCCTTTTTTTAAGGAAGTGGAGTATTTTAACAAGATTTTGTGAAGACAAAATTAAAATTCATCTTATTACACTGTCATCATTATATTGCTGCCAATATGCAGGGTTATTTCAACAAAATAGCATCTAATGTCTGGGCAAATAAACAAATTCTGCTCTTTGAGTCAAAGTTATCCAAATCATTTAATCCAGAAATATTGTCTTCACTAAATACAGAAGTGGTGGAGGAAAGGTCTATTTTGATGAAAGTTTTGCATTGCAAGGTTGAGCAGACTAAAATGTCTGAAATGGAGTCTTACTTTAACAATCCTGATATGGTTATTCAACTTCTTTTCACAGCCTGAACTGGGGCACCATGCTGTTGGTAGAGACCCGACCTGTCACCTGATGGTGATATAGGGGTAATGTCATTTAAGTGGTAATCAGGAAGCCCAGGTTAAATGTCCTGGGGACACGAGTTCAAATCTACCATGGTAAAAATTGAATTCAATTATTTGTTTGAAAAACTGGAACTCAAAGCTGTGAGATTGTCATTAATTGTGGCAAAATTTATCTGATTCACTAATGTCCTTTAGGGAAGGAAGTCTACCATTCTTACTTAGTCTGGCTTACTTGAGACATGAAATCCACAGCAATCTGGCTGACTTTTCACTGCTTTCTGACATGTGCTCCCAGAAATGAATAAATTAAAAATTATTTTGCACTGATTCTGGCTAATATTTGTATACAGCCTGTCATAGTCCTAATAAACCGGTTCTGTCCTCTGATGCTGCCTGACCTGCTGAATATTTCCAGTACTTTCAGCTTTTAGTACAAAAGAAACGCCCGTTTGTCAAGAATGTTGCATTCAATTGGAAGCATCTCAGATTGGCTGGACTTGCAATTGGTGAGGTTGGGATGGTTGGGGGAGGCAGTTCAGGTTGGCAATGTGAAGCAGCTGAAGCTTGTAGAACCAACTGGCTTTTTCAGACCTTCATTTTCATTTATATTTTCCAGTGAACCCCAGATTTTCTCCATTCTATCCTTGTCAATAGCTATTTGGTCCATTTAAAATTCTAAAATTGTATCATCTGCCTTTCTTTCATCTCCGTGGTTATGGATTCTTGTGGCATAGTGACAGTGTCTGACTTTTGGGCCAGAATGTAAGGGTTCAAGTCCCACCTGTTCCAGAGATGTATAATAACATCTTCAAACAGGTTGATTAGGAAATATCTACAAGCTGCTCTGTTACAGCTTATAAACTGGAACACAACTTGGAGGTAATAACTGACTGACTGATTGACAGTCCCATGAGAGTGTGTAATCTTGACTGCTGGGTACCAATATTCCCATTAAATTGCAGAGAAGCCGAGAAGATACCACACAGAAAATATTTTATTATTAATATTACACGAACACAGGCATTACAAAAATGAAAGGGATTGCACTGCAAAATATTGGTCTCACACAAGAGCTAAACGTTAAAGGGAATATTGTCTGATGTGTAGCTCATTTTATGGAGAAAGGGAGGTGTCTATTTGTTGCCTTATGTAACAAACAGCACAATCATAAATGTATTTCAATGCATTAAAGTGTGTATTTTTCATTCATCAATCCTAAATAAATAAAACCAACATACAGATCTGCTCTGATTTTGTTGATTGGCAGAACAGGTTCATTGGACTGTATGATCTACTCCTGTTCCTATTTTTAATATTCTTACATAAAATCACAAGTTTAAGCCTTCGTTTTTATTTGATATTTACCTAGACCAACCTGTGCAGAGAAAGGAGAATTCATGTGGCAGCATGCTTTATGTTCCTACAGGTAGTGTGCAGAATAAATCTGCTCCATCATGATCCCTGAGTTTTTAATTAGTTACTAAGATAAACGTTCATATTACAAAATGTCTGCTTCTAGATAATGCTGAATGTTTAAAAAAAATCTAGTGTAAAAACACAGTAAATTTTACAGATAATTTGTTCAGAAAATTTTATGATTTAACATATGATAAAAATTCTGCCGATTGCATGTTAAAATTGCCACTGAACACACGTTAGCATAGCAGCTGATTCGGCAGCATCTGCACACGGTAGAGTCGAACATTTTATCTTAAAATAATTCCACATTTGGTGAGATTTAAATTGAAAACTTTAAAGGCGAATTTAAAGATTTTGCATTGAGCTATATAATTTATATCTATGTATATACATACATAGATTATAAAACTTTTGCAGTAGCAAGTGGCTGAAAAACCCAAGAAAATCAAAGATAAAAATGTGCAAGAATAAGGATCTTAAACCTAAGAAGAACTTATAATTAAGTAACAATAATAAAAAAAAAATGACAATAAGGAGCAATAAATCTCAAGGACTAAATGGCTTCTAAGACAGGCATGTAAATTAAGTCAGGAAGAATATTACAGATGCATAAACCAAATGGTATGGGTATTTTTCTTTAACCTCTACCTTTTCAAAGTATTATGGATGGACATCAAATGCTGGCCTTGCTAGTGACAGACAATTCCATGAATGAATAATAATAAAAAGCACTCTTCACTTTGCCATTTCAGAAAGGTGCAAAAGGGAAAACCAGGGAATTGTAAACTTGTTAGCTTAATATCAGCTGAGAGAGAATTGTTAGAGATTATAATAAAAGAACAGAGTAGTTAAAAAGCTTGAAAATTTTCAGCTTATAAGAGAGAGCAAACATGAATTTGTAAAGGTCATATCATGGCAAATAAAGCTAACTACATTTTTTGAAAGATAACAAGACGATAGGGTATCATTTGCATGAAATAATACAATGCAGTCAATAAGGTTTATTCTGAGAGACTTGTGCTGAAGTTATTGCTTATGGAGTTGAGAGCAAATTATTGTTGACTGGCAGAAGCCAGGAAGAAGGATCAATAAGCAGGGCTCCAATTGGCAGGATGCAGCCTGTAATACATCTCAGAAATCTGTGTTAGCGCCCCAAATATTCTGTGTATTTATTAACAACTTAGAGGACGGACTCCAAGTTTGCCAATGACACAAATATACGGGACCTAAAATTACTATGTGATAAAAGTGAACTGGCAAAATTGATAAAGAGGCAACTGAATCATTTAGTTTGAATCAAAATATACAGATTATAGTTCTTTCTAAAGCTCAAAAGCTGAGGAATTGGAAGTTCAAAGAAACTCGGAGTCCACCTACATAGATTGTTTCAATGCCATGGACAGGTACATAAAATAATCAAAAGAGTGAATGGGATATTGGTTTTCACATCCAACATACTAGATATCAAAGCATGAAATCATGCTACACCCACGTAAAGCCTTGGTTACACCATACTTTGTGCTCTGTTCTGGGCAAAATATTATTGATGTTGCAGTGCAGATTAACTGGAAATATACAAGAGCCACAAAACATAACTCAGTGCCTTACACTCTGCCAAAGCCACTGGTACTGTTTTGGTACAAAATTGCATTGCGTTATACATCAACAAGGATCGTTGAACATTCTGTGCAGCTCTCACTTCAGGGGCTCTGCTCAGACCACTTGCTTCTAGTCATACAGACTGTACTTATCATTTCCCACAGCATGTGAAACAGCAGCATGATTAATCAGAGACAACACAGAGGAGAACAAGTTCCTCATAGTGGGAGGAGAAGGATGGATAAGAGAGGAATAAGGGCTCTTAGCAGAAGGCCAAGTCCACTCAAGGTACAATTCTCTTTAGTCGACCTCAGCGAGGTACAATTTGCATAATATCTAATCTTTCCAGAAAATGCTCTTACAGTGACCTTCCACCTCTTGTAAAGGCAATAGCAGTCTCAGAACAAGGTACAGACCATGCTGCCTATTTGTATCAGCATTTTTCTCGGCTGGAAAAGATCACATATCTAAAACCTCTCAATTTGCCATCAGTTACTGTGTAACAGAGGCCACTGATGTTCTGTGTAGAAAGAAAACAGTGTATATGCTGAACTAATTCCTGAGATAGTAGTATTGACACATGAAGAAAGACTGGACTGATTAGGACCATACTGACCGCAGTTTAGAAGAATCAGGAGGGACAACACAAAAATAGGTGGAAAGGCAAATTGCAAGAGGGATACAAACAGTTTACAGAGAGATATTGATAGATTAAATAAATGGGCAATGAGTTCGCAAATGCAGTATAATGAGGTAACTGTGAAGTCATTCATTTGGAACGGAGAATAAAAGATCACAGCATTATTTAAATGAAGAAAAATTGCAGAAAGCTGCAATGCAAAGGGACTTGGGGGTACTTGTGCTCGAAACACAGAAAGCTAGCACACAGATGCAGCAGGTAATTGGGAAGGCTAATGGAATGTTGGCCCTTCTTTCACCGAGATGAGGGGGAGTTTAGAGTATAAGAGTAGGGAAACCTTACTGTAATTGTATGAGATGCTGGTGAAACAACATCTGGAATTCTGAGGGCAGTTTGGATCCCCTTATTTAAGTAAAGATATAATTTCAGAGAAGGATTATTCGATTGATCTCTGAAATGGAGGGACTGTCTTATGAGCAAAGGTTAAATGGGTTGGGACTCTACTCACTGGAGTTTAGTAGAATGAGAGGTAATCTTATTGAAACATATAAAATTTTAAGGGGCTTGACAGGGTAAATGCTGAGATGATGTTTCCCCTCATGGGAGAGTCGAGGACCAGAAGTCAGTTTCAAAATTGAGGAGGAATTTCTTCTCTTAGAGTTGAGTGTCTTTGAAGTGCCTTGCTACAGATGGTTGTAGGGGCAGAGTCCCTGTTTACATTTAAGGCTGAGATAAATGGATTCTTGATCAGTAGGGGAATCAATGGTTACGGTGAAAAGGCAAGAAAGTGGATGTGAGGTGTATCAGGTCAGCCAGGATCCTTTTGAATAGCGGAGCAAGGTTGAGGAGCTGTACCACCAACTCCTGTTCCTATTTCTTATGGTCTTCTCTCATAGAGGCCAATAAATTTCTAACAGGACTAGACAGGATAAATGCAGGAACAATGTTGCTGATGACCAGGAGTCCAGAACCAGAGGTCATAGTTTAAGGATATGGGTAGCCAATTAAGACTGAGATGAGAAAAAATATCTTCACCCAGAAAATGGTGAGCCTGTGGAATTCTCTGCCACAGAAAGGGATTGAAGCCAGAACAATGAACATTTTCAAGGAGTGAAATATAATTTTTCAAGCTGAAGGGCTGAAAGAGTATGGGCAGCAAGCAGGAACACTACACTGAGTTGGATGATCAGCCATGAGCAGATGAAAGGTGGAGTAGGCTTGGAGGGCTGAATGGCCCACTCCTGCTCCTGTTTTATATGTTTCCATGTTTAGATAGTGACTTCTTTTTCCAGACGGAAGTAAGTGAAGTGTGTATGTAGCTTCCCCGTGGTACAACATACCAATGACTACACATTTTGTTTTGTAGGCATTGCGCTTAAATGGAGACATATGCCTTGACCAACATGCATTCCATTCCCTTATATATATAGCAACCACGACCTGGATATCATACAGATACTGTTTTCCTGGTAGAATCAGTCCAGTGTGCTATCAGCATTTGAATCTGATTCACCACGTGAAGATCCTGCCACTATGCCAATAAATGATCTGAAGGTTGAGAGGGTGATACTAAGCAATAGCATTCCATCATCATCAGCCTTGTCTTTCTCTTCTATTTCATACCCCTGCAACATTGTGTGGCTCAGTATTAGGTCTTGGGCATTTGAAAGGAGAAAGATACAAAGATAGGTCTTGAAGAGGAGGGGTGAGAAATACAAAAGGTGCATGCTTAAACCACGACTAGCTCGGGAATCAGGAGATATTGTGCAAGGAGAGGGAAACGTGATGGAAATTGTGTAGGGTTCCTGCAACAGGCCAGGGCCTCATCAATGGTCATTGCAATGGATAGATTACTGTCCCCTCCATCAGAGCAAGGATATGCAGTCATTGCAAGTTTCCCACCAGTTAGCTGCTGCCATCTTTGGATACAAAACAAATTGTCCTGCAAGAGTGAGAAGTGTGACAGTCAGTGAATGTATTGTTTCGGTGATGTATCTATCACGGTTGAACACCTGACAGCCTATGCACAAGTAAGATGTGGATGTGAGGCTGGCAACAGAGCTCCAAGGCAAAGTGAGGTTATGAACGCTAGGCATGTGTCATGATTGAACTAAATCATTGGTGGATGCAGTGCAATGAACAATATGGGGTTAGAAGTATAGCTGGTGGCTTTCAAGACTTAGTCACCAATCTAGATGCTTCACATTAGGTCATTAAACTTTTCTTTGGCATGGCATCCAGTTCCTCAGGGCGACAATGCTGGTATTGATCTTCTCAGCCATCAGTTCCTGTTACCTTCTTAAAATATGTCAGAGAGCCCTCTCTCCCTGAAAACCGAGGATCTCTCTCCTCGTGTTAGCGTCAGCATCAAGTTCTCTAATGCTTCATTGGAGAATCTTGAAAATAGAAATTTGAGAAAATGGATGGCGATGGTGGGGCTGGCAGTGTTAGGCTCCTGATCCTGGGGCTCGGCCGCTCATGGGCACCATGCAGCCGAGCCGGCCGCATCCACCCCATCTCACACATTTTCATCGTTTGGTGCCGTGTTGGCTTTGTTGTCTTTCCATGGGGGAGTTATTTGGGGCTAGGCCCCACAAAGCCTCAAATCCATGGCTTGCTCCAGGTCTGGCAGAGGTTGCAGAGGTTTCGGCATTGGCGGTGGAGGAGGCTGGAGCCAGGACTCTGGCGACCAACAGTGGGCAGCAGTGTCTGGAGTAGTGTCAGAGGGGGAGCGACTAGGCCCATAGCTCCAGCTCGGACATGGTGGTTTCGGGAATGGCAGCGACAGCAGAGGCAGGTCCATTACTGACGCCCCTGGTGTCTGTTACAGAGATCCCGGCCAATGTTAAGCAGCGACCAGCGAAGTAGCAGAGGGTAACAAGAAGGAGGAGGATAGATGAACACTATTGCAGTAAAATATTGCATTATATTTCGTGTTTCAAGATGGTGCTGAAGCAGAAGAACATAAGAAACAGGAGGAGTAGGCCATCTGGCACCTAGGGTCTGTTCCACCATTCAATAAAATTATGGTTGATCTTCTCATGGACTCGGCTCCACTTACCTGCCCACTCACTGTAACCCTTAATTCCTTTACCATTCAAAAATTTATCTCTCTTTGCCTTAAAAACATTCAACGAGGTAGCCTCAACTGCTTCACTGGAAATTCCACAGATTCACAACCCTTTGGCTGAAGAAGTTCCTCCTCAACTCAGTCCTAAATCTGCTCCCCCTTATTTTGAGGCTATGCCCTCTAGTTCTAGTTTGACCTGCCAGTGGAAACAACCTCACTGCTTCTATCTTATCTATTCCCTTCATATTTTTATATGTATCTATAACATCCTCCCTCATTCTTCTAAATTCATGGCTACAATTTGAGTTTTGCATACGAGAAAACACTTTTCACTGTATTTTATGTATACGTGACAATAAATTTAAATCTAAATATAAACCCACTCTCTGCTACAGGGTCATTCTTGCACTTTTCTTTCTTTTTCCCCAGATCAAAGCTGCTGTGCAATTAATTCTGCAGTTGCTCCAAACAAAAGGCATTTCCCGTTTAAGTGGTGCACTCTTGATTTAACTAGCACAGCTTGGCCTGAATTCATGCTTGTTGGGTGGTATCATGTAATGAGGTTACTGATCAATGAGGATTGCATTAAATACTAGAGCAAGCCTGATGGACTTTTTTTTTTCTTTTTTCTTATATTTCCACCTTCAAACATACTAGATCATATAATCTTGGGATGCATGAACAATCAATCCAAGGTTTGATTCAAGATTGAAATTTGACATGCACAGGTATCTCCAAAATTCAGTTTGACTTGACCTATGTCATGATGTTTCTAGGTTCAGTTGATGGTGCAGAACAAATTACCTCGGATCTTGAAATATTGCAGCATCTGGGAATCTGTCAGAATTTAGAATTAAAATGTGTTTTCAACAGGTGGGAAGCGTCTGATGAACTGACGTTCTCATTATGTTATGACCTTGTCAGATCATAACGAGTCTCTCAATCCCCTTCCTTCTTCAACAAAAATTGCAGCAGGCTATACTTACACCACGGTCTGCCTACCTCTGTAACCTACTCCAGCTCTACAGCCCTCTGAGATGTTTGTACTCCTTTGATTCTCGTGCATCTTAATTTTAATTGCCCCATCATTGGTGGCTTCAGGCTCCAAGGCATTAACTATGAATTTTCTCCCAACTTCTTTGTCCCTCTAACCTTTAAGACGCTTCTTAAAATCCGTCTTTTTAAGTAAGCTTCCGATTGCCATCATAAACATTTTTGTGTGGCTCATTGTCAAATTCTGTTTGATAATGGTCCTTCTGGACTGCTTTGGAACACTAAACGTGTTAGATAATTACAAGGAGATGTAACTGCAATCTAAAGTCAGCACTCAAAATGATCAGATGCTGAGAAATGAAATTCTGTACCTACAGTGTCATGCAATCAAAGACTGTTACTTTAGTTCCTTCCTACTTATCAATGTTAGCATTGCAGGAAAGTGAGGTGGCTTTGCTTAAGATAATATGTGAACATTGCCTTAGTGCTACAAGCCAGACACAGAATGTTTTCCAATATGATTATTACTTCGTACTTTCTAGCCATTACATCATTACCGTTTCAGCAACAAGAGCACTTAGCTGGGGAATTGGAAGGATTTTAGACCATAAAGAATGGCTGATAAATTAAAGGCTGGGTCAGGGAAAAATATCATATGAATTAAGGAAATGGCACAGACATTTAATGCGCATATTTTTTAGTTGTGTTCATGTACAAAAAAAAATTACGCAAAATTGCATGGAATCAAATTTGTAATGAAAATAAGGTACAAGAAGAAATTAGCATTTGTAAGTAAGTAATACTGGGGAAATTAACAGGACCAAAAGCAAACTTGTCTGGAACAGGTGCCCTGTACCCTGATGTTTAAAAAAAGGTAATTATTGCTATTGTTTTTCTTCACTCAGCACCCCTTAGATTCTAGTACATTCTCTTTGGATTGGAGACAGCAAATTGCTACTTGAGAATAGGAAGGAAGGAGAAAAGAGAACTTTTGGCCAGTTAGCCTGATATCAGCACAGTGCTCAAGATACGTTGTAGCTGTGGGTAAATTCAGTGGGAATGTCTCCTAAATGCCTTGGAAAGTCTAATCACAGTTACGGATAAATTTTAGTCTGGCACTGCTGAGAAACATGGGAGAGTAACAGCCTGTGATCAGAGAAGTGGGCGGGCTAAGTAAAAAGAAAAGGAAGTGAGTAAATCACTGCGGAACCCTTTTGCTGTGGCATGCCAAGGCTGGAGATGTGGCCAAGATCAGGAGGAGAGCTTCACTGGGAATGCCAAAGCCCTTGAGCCATCTCTTGTGAATTTCATCTGTTTGGTCCAGAGACAAGTGAAGGATCATTTTCTGTGGAGATTTGTGGTGGTGGAGTATAAGCTGCAAGGAGTTACAGTGGAAAGGAAAAAGCTGCAAGGGAACAGCGCAGAGAGGCTACAGGAATGGGGGGGCTCAAGAGGGAGAGATTTCAAAGGCGGTATTAGCAGTCACAGGAAACCTGTGAAGGAGAGACAACATTTTAAACCTACTAACAAAGGAAGATGAATATAATATGTAGACTAGTGGGAAAAACAGAAAAGCAGAATACTTTTCAGTCCCTTCTCTGTTAGAATATTAGTATTAAGTGGAACTTGGGTGTCCTTGCACATGAACCACCAAAACTAACATGCAGATACAACAAATAATTAGAAAGATAAGGTTAGTCTTCATTACAAAGAGATTGGAATAGAGAGTAAAGACATTTTCTTCCAATTATATAGGTTATCTGTGAACCAACACCTGCAGGACTGCATACATATTTGGTTTCCTTAATTGAGCAGCTGCTTTAGAGGGTCTGCAAAGTAGGAAAGCACATGCCTAACACTTGGAAAGAAAGAACGGAAACATAAAATCCAAATGGGGATTGACAGGGCATATGCAAAAAGAATCCTTGTCCTAGTTGGGGGGCCTAGACCCAGGGTTGGCTATTTTGTACTGGGACGAAAGAAACCTCTTGACTTGAAGATTTGTAAACTCTGAGTAATTCCTGAACTGAAAGCTATGGATGTTAAGTTGTTCATTATATTCACGACAGGGTTCAAGAAATATTGGGTACAAAAGGAATTAAAGGATATAGGGATAATGTGGCTAGGTGGAGTTGAAGTACATTACCAATTGCGATTTGATTGAATGACAGAGTTAGTTCATACAGTCAAATAATCTAATAATGCCTGCTCCTTGTACTTATATTTTTATGAAATAAAATATTGTTCCATCTATTTTAAATGACATTGCATGTTTTAAAAAAAGTCACAGTTCCAAATATCTTATGTGGAGACAATAAGTGCCTGGGAATGAAAAGGGCCTCTATGACTATTAATAATGATCTGAGTCCAACGGCTGCTCTAATATCACTGTTAATTAAGCTAATACATTTGTCTCTGGACATTGTTTTCTTGTTCAAAAGAATGTGCAGAATTCTGTATTAGTAATTACAACACTTTAATATATTCACTCACTGCAGCATATCCTTAGATCCTGATATTAAATGAAATAGACATGATGTATAGTTGTGCGCAAAATTTGTGATCAGCAAATAATTGATTTCTATAAACAAGCTTCCTTTGGTCTTGTGTGGTTCAAACACTTTTGATGTGAGAACAGTATTCTGCTATTGCACTGACCTTCAGATATTTAATCAAAAGCTTTTTTTTAACATGTTCTGTACACAAGTTGAAGATTACTCATCACTAGCAAATAAAGCATTTAGGACATAGCTGGAGAAATGGCAAGTTGACATCTGAAGGTATATCTGAGCTCAATGATACATAGCAGTTTCATAACTTTTATTATCTGCATCCAAGTCTGATGATTATGCCTAATAGAAAAATTCTGTAGCATATTCAGAAATGAAAAAGTGTAGTTTCATAGTTTTATGAAGTCAAGATGCATTCCATTAACCTTTGTTTTAAAGATAGCTGCTACTTTGATTAACAAAAACTAATAACTGATTAAGTAGGTGAAAGAGAAAAAAATGCTTATAACCTTTTTAAAATAAAAGTCATCATTTCAACAATTGTAATCAATTGTAACATTAATATATTTGGACACTTATGGCTGCAACCATGTCCTGGCAGCATGACAATTCTGATCACCATATTCATAATTGAAACTGGCTATGCAGTGTGCCATGATGTTGGGACTGCACTTTCATGCCATTGGCAACATCTCATTTTGCATCACCCCATCACTTGCTACAAAGAAATGCCTTAGCTCGAATCACCTTCTGTGCTTCCCAGATTCCAGGACATTTATTCAAATCAGTAGAAATAATATTGTAATATCAATTCTATAAAAACAAGAAACATTAAAATGGAAGTGGAATATCCTGATTCCATTCTCCAAACCCATTTCAACTGAAGAATATCACTGGTTTTAATTCCCTGTTAATAATTTCAAGGTGACCATCAAGTTTTATCTGAAGGAAATAAAGCCACTGTATTGTCTGCATAGTGGTTGCAATCAATCAATAGAAATATCATCTAAGAAAACACATTGCTCACGTTTTATAAATGTACGTTATTAGTTAAGTGACTGTTGAGAAAGAGATTTTATTAGCCTTAACACCAAAATGGTGGGAAATCAACACTCATCCATGATAAAGGGCCTTAAATTACCTCTGAAAAATGACTATAAGTCACCTATCTGCCATAAACTTTGAAGTCTGTTTACAAACCTATGGAGAACATATTGTAAAGACAGCTGAAAGACAAACAAGAAATGATGTCAATGATAAAATGCTGCAAGTTGTTCATTGGCAAATAACAGAATGTTGCAAAGGCCATGTTGGCAGATAAAGAATTCCTTTAATTATGGAGTTTTAGAATTGGATAAAACATATGCAAGCTATTTCAATGGCATGATGAATATTGAAAGTATGGAAAATAGTTACGCAAACTAAGAAGAAAAGCACAGGCTTAAAACAGGAGGAGTACTTCAAAATTACAAGTGGGCAGGTATTTATATACTTGATATGTACATATATACATAGAGAGCTCCTGATAAGAATTTTGCAAATGAACTATGAGAATACGAAGGGTTATGAAATTCCAGCAGCAATTTCCATGAATGAAATCACTAGGTTTCAAAACCACTATTTCCATTGTGGTCAGAATTGGTGCATAATTGAAAATGCAAAGTTCAACCAGTCATGGTCTTGTAAGATAACAAGGTGTAGAGCTGCATGAACACAGCAGGCCAAGCAGCATCATAGGAGCAGGAAGGCTGACGTTTCGGGCCTAGACCCTTCTATACTGTCAACCATTGACATGGCACTAAAAAGAAATGATGCACCTGCTTGAGAGAAATGGGTTAAATACGGAGGGAGCTGAGCAAGTTACAGGAGTGAATGGATCTTATGTTAACAATATGCCACTTTCCTCCTGTTTCTGCTCAATGTTGGATCCTTATTATAGCCAAAACCAGAAGGTCCTGAGAACCAGCAACCATGGGCCCAAAATTAGACATTGTAAATTTACCCGCAACCAGAGAAAAAAGGCCTGACAGAAAATTGGCCAAACTAAATTAAACAGCATGCAGGGGCAAATTATCACAGATGCTGGAATCTGTACTGAAAACAACAAATGCTGGAGATCACAGCAGATCAGACATCATCCATGGAGAGAGAGCAAGCTAACATGGATCCAGATGACTCTTCATCAGATCATTAATTAAACAGCAGTCAGCAGCTATCATCTGCAGAGAACAGTCAATGAGGTCATAAAGGTTCAAGGGGAACCAGTTACAACCAGCCCAAGGTTGTGCATTGGAGAAATTTTGATCTGACATCCAGCCAGTGCCTGTGGACATGCAATTTAGACCTCCCAGACAAAGCAACAGTGAAGGTTGGAAGAGAGGCAGACCCAGGTCAGAGAGGAAGGAGATTCCAATGGCCCAGCTCAAACATGTGGATCATTGCAGATAATATCCTTTCTCAGGTGGATAGAGCTAGATAGGTAGTAAATACTGGGGAATATGGGAAATGTTCTTTTTTTTTTTCTAAGGAATATTTTGTTAATAAAATCGAGTTGAACCACAAAATGTATGTCCCTTTGTCTGCCTCACCATCAAGAGCCCTTGGGTAAAGTGTTTTTGATAAGTAAATTGATCAATGTGCAAAACATGGACAACAGTCCTCAGGCTCCAATATCATGTAACAAGTAGGATGTTTAAATCATAGCCAACAGAAAATATAGGCTTTTGATTCTATCCAGCACAATGCAGTCCATTTAATCAGCATCCCATGCTCAGTGTACAGAACATTCCCATATCTGGGTGGGATGCTTTTCGGAGGGTCAGTGCAGACTCGATCAGCCAAATGGCCTCTTTTTCTGCACTGTAGGGATTCTATGATTCTATGACTTAAAAGATCATGACAGTAGACTCTGGAAAGGAATGATTCAGTGTAGAAGATTGTGTTAAGTTTAACTGCCTAAATAAATAGCAGAGATAGTCGGAACTGCCGATGCTGGAGAATCTGAGATAACAAGGTGTAGAGCTGGATGAACACAGCAGGCCAAGCAGCATCAGAGGACCAGGAAAGCTGACGTTTCGGGCCTAGACCCTTCTTCATTTTCTGAAGAAGTGTC
>NC_063347.1:32440321-32497995 GCF_021869965.1 Rhincodon typus
GGACCCGAAACGTTAACTCTGTTTTCTCCTTCACAGATGCTGCCAGACCTGCTGAGCTTTTCCAGCAACTTTGTTTTTGTAGCTCAGACAGAGGTTTATTTAAAATGCCAGTATATTTACAAATGTGTTATTCTATGTACAATGAAGTGTCACCTGTGCCATCTATGTATCTTCAGAAGCTTTTCCCTCTCATTTCCCTCCCGCTATGTTTACAATAAAGATCTACTCTGCTGGCATTGTTTGACCTGATACATAGCTGGGCTTTTAAAATGCTAACAGCAATTGGGGATCAATGTCCTGGCAGCTGTGAGCACAAGATTGTACAAGAGCCGCACTGTTGAAGCATTGTGCAAACTTAAGGAATGAAAATTTGAATGAGTTAACTTGCTGTGGCTCAGGGAGGGAAACCCTCCATTAAAGCACCTAAACTTGACACTTAGCCAGTTTTTGGTAAAATTAAGCCGATTATCCACCCCATTCTGGGTCTATGATTAACACCTTTTTTCCTAGACGTGTGACATCATATAACTGTCATTTTTAATTGCATTCTCCTCATTCCTCTCGTCAGCTCATAGTGGTATAATGACATACATTTTTCATGAAGGAAAACAAAGGGGGAATACAGTTTCCATTTATATGTATTATACAAAAGAACAGATGGTCAAAAATGAATTACAAATGAGTTCAGGTTCCTCATTTATATCTGAATGCACCTTAACCATTAATTCAGTTTGGAGATACTTCTCTGTAAACAACTAGACGTCTGTAGTTTTTAATGAAGCTACTACTTCAAACCTCCGGCAAAAGTTGAAATGGGTTATGCTATTTTTAAAATAAAGACCACTTGAGTGACTCAGGTACAAATTACAATCTGTTTTACATGAGCAAACTTGAGCGTTTATGGTACACTGAGAGTTGAAGCTGAACGCAATATTCTTAAACAAGACAATATAAGGGAAGGAATTTTCACATTATCACATGTAAGGACATGTGCAACAAAGTAAATCAGTGGCAAATTGGTAGAATGGGTGGATAGGTGTCAGAAACGGTTTGCTGCAAAGAAGTGTGAGGTGATGCACTTTGGTTGGAAGAACACTGAAGGGCAATATAAAACAGGGGGTACAACCATAAATGGGAACAGGAGCAGGGGGACCTGAGTATATAGTACACAGAGGTGGAAGTGCAATTGGAAAGAAGGGGGAGGCAATGGCCTCGTGGTATTATTCCTGGAATGTTAATCCAGAGACCCAGATAATGTTCTGGGAACTTGGGTTCGAACCCGTCATGGCAGATGGTGGAATTTGAATTCAATTAAAAAAATCTGGAATTAAGAGTCTAATGATGTCCATGAATCCAATGTCAATTGTTGGAAAAACTCATCTGGCTCACTAGTGTTCTTTAGGGAAAGAAACTGCCATGCTTACCTGGTCTGGCCTACATGTAGCAATGTCGTTGGCTCTTAACTGTCCTCTGGGCAGTTAGGGATGGGCAATAAATGCTGCGGCCAGTGACACCCTCATTCTGTGAATGAACATTAAAAAAAATCTAAAGCATATAGTGTCCTTGGCTTAATCATCAGGAACATAGAGTACAATAGCAAGGAGGTGATGTTGAATTAGAGCTCAGCTGGACTACTGTATACAGTTGTGCGCATCACATTATAGGAAAGATGTGAATGCATTAGAAAAAGTGCAGAAACAATTGACAAGAATGGCTCCAGGAATGAGAAACTTCTGTTAAGATGATAGATTCAAGAAGTTGGGACTGTTCTCCTTAGAGAGAAGACGACGGAGAGGAGCTCTGAAAGAAGATTTTCAAAATCGTGTGTAAAAAGACTCCACAGAGGCTGGTATCCTGTCACCAGTTCACCCTTTATTTACTGCTAGAAAGTCCTTCACAGTGATCCAGCTTCCTCAGACTCAGCTCTCACAGTGAGCAGAACCTCCTGTTTATATCTGTCAGAGAGGACTCCCTGATTGGATCAGATTAACAGTCTCAATCAAGGAGGTCATATTCTATGAGGGCCATCTGGCTGACCTCGTTACAATCACTTCATCCCTCCTCCTCTCAGTCCGAGGACATAGGCCAGCTCTTTTCTTTTGTAGCTCCTCCTGGGGCTATCAAGCACTGGGTCAGGTTCCTCCAACTCTGCCTCTGTTACAGGCGGCATGTGACAAACAATAGTTGGCTCTTGCACCAAGAGCATCTCAGAAGAAATTTATTCACTTCTTCAGGCGGCAAAGGTGTCAAGGTGGTGACATCCACTGTGACCATCTTAGGTTCCAAGATATCTTCAACGCTTGATGGAGAGGGAGAACCGACACGTTCCAGAACAATCAGATAGGCTGTCAAGGAGATGGGCACATTTTTCACCCGCACATTTGTGAGCTTCCAGCTTTTATATGGCGCATGTGTTTGCTTAGGACCATTACACCTACCCAAACTTTATATCTCACTGGACCTGACCTCATGTTGACCATGCCTCTTACTCATGCAGGGCCATGCCGGTAGTTCCCACACTAAACTTCATCACCTGAAGTAAAATTGTTCTTTTGCTTAGCGAATCGTGTGTCCGGCATTGTCCCTGATGGTGTTTCATCCACTCCCCCCAGATCCAAGGAAGATCAGATTTAACCTGGTGCAGAGTCTTCTCCCCATTAGCAACTCTACTGGAGCTATCCCTGTAGTTGCATGTGGGGTGGTCCTTTAATCAAAGAACAGTTTGGTATCTCATGAAGCTGTAGGCTGTTTCTTTAAGCCTGCCTTCAAAGTTTAGACTGCTCTTTCTGCCAGACCATTGGATGATGGATAATATGGCGCTGTCCATACAAATGCCATTTGACTTTAGGAAATACTCAAATTCCCTGCTGGTAAACTATAGCCCGTTATCTGTGACCAGCACTTCCAGGAGTCCGTGTATCGCAAGAGATGCATGCAGTTTTCTATCATCCTCCCTGCGTTAGATGAATGAACTCTATGAACATCCAGCCATTTTGAGTGAGTGCCCAAATTAACTCAGAATATTGAGCCCATGAAAGGACCTGCATTTTTGACATATACCCGAATCTAGCATTTATTCAGTCATTCCCACGAATGTGAGGGAGCTGCTGCATGTTATTATTACCACTATTATTGCTCTCTACTTAAGGAGACATTAGGTGGGCATTGTTGCTGTTTTGAACTTGATCAAAAAACATGATGTATCAGAGGGCTAAACAAACGTAACATGAGTTGTTAACATGAGGATGGGAAGGGTATAATGAGATTCTTTTTAGAAAACAAATAGAATTTTTTAAAAGAAGTATGAATCTAACTCCTCACCTAAAGTGAAGCAATGAGTAAAACTGCACCTACATTGATAGCACAATACACATAAAAACTACGAAGTACTTTCTAAGATATTACACTTGTTTGACTATTTCTTTCAATGTAAACCAAGCCATAACAATTGTCATAATTACAAATCATCTATGGGCTTAATTGAACTTTACTTACAAAGTTTCTTTTGAAAAAAAGGGCACACCAGCAGATGTTCACAGCAGTTGCAAAAAAAATTAATTTGCCTGGAGCGAGGCTCTGGAATTGTAATTTCTGAGAAATAATTGAAAAAAAAGGCAACAGTCCGGATGAAAGATATCTTTGCATTTTCACCCTTTCAAGAATATACTGTGACAGAAGTTGCAAGTGAGGTTCAATTCTGCCTCTGTTTGTTATTGGCATGAGGTCCTAACGAATGGACTAGAATGCCGAGAGGCTCACAACATTCCTTCTAAGCCAATCCAAGGTTCCACACGTGGCTATCGACGTCAGCACACTAAATAAAAACTGAAAGAACTGCAGATCCTGGAAATCAGGAACAAAAACAAAGTTGCTGGAAAAGCTCAGCAGGTCTGGCAGCATCTGTGAAGGAGAAAACAGAGTTAACGTTTTGGGTCCAGTGACCCTTCCTCAGAACTGATGGTGGCTGGGAAAACGTCAGTTTATATGTAACAAAAAGGGAGGTGGGTGGGGTAAGGAGTAACCAGTTATTGATTCAATAGAGCCATGTCCACAAGAATAAATCAACCAATCGAGAGCTGTAACATCAGAAAAGGTGCACGGTGAATATACTGTTGGAATAAATGCAAATATTAAAAACATTGCTTTTGTAACTACCAAATGCCTAAAAATGCAAGGACACTTAATAGAAAAGAATGCTCTCTATGGGTCATGAGAAGTTACAATAGCTCCCCTTCCTATAATCCTTAGGAGCTTTTGCTGTAAGTTTTCCGTTGTGTTTACACAATATCAGTACCAGTTCTTTACTAAAATAAAGAAAAGTCTTCACAAACTGTTAAAAGTATTAGGTTATTTGACATATGGGAATTGATAGGGTTGGCTATATTCCATATCCACAAAGATTCTAGTACTGTTGGTTTTATGTGACAGAGCACTCCTGCCACTATTTTGAAAGCTCGAGATATTCAAGGTGATGGCCAATCGCTCTGACAAATTAAGATCTGAAAAATACTCATACAGTGAAAATGAAAGCTGTCTGCTGGAAAATGATGCAATCCAGCCCTCACCTGCCATCTACTTCTAATGTTACAATGTTTCTGAGATCAATTTATGGACATTATTCTGGACAAGTGAGGGCAAACATATTAGTTGACTTTCCTTTTTGACAAAGCCCAAAGAGAGGCTGTCGACCTCCATTATATTCATAAAGTTAAAATGATTGTTTTATAATGTGGCACACAAACTAACAACTGTCAAAAGGCAGCTTGTAAACAGTGATTTTAAGCGAAACAGTCATGGCTACACTCAACCAGAAAACCTCACCTTAACAAAAAGTGAATACTGTAATTAAAGTTTATTTTAGGGCTTTAGGTAGACATAACTTGAGGAAGCTATGGGGCAGAGGTTAAACTAATTCACAAGTAGTTTTGGTACTAAGAATAAATATTTGAGAAGAGAAACAGGGTGCACAAGATAAATACAAGGTATTCTTACATGGGTTTGGAGTGCATGTGTATAAATACATGCCGGATGGTAAATAAAATAAATGAACTGCCGGCACAAATCCCCACACGGACCTATAATGAAGTGAAAATAAAAGAGAGCTTGCACAAAGAAGGGAAGGATTCAGATCTTAACATCAAGATCGACAAGATATTCAGCAAAGTTAGCGTAGAAAGAAAAGGAGGGGTTGCACTTCAACCGCAGCAATGGTTATGCTATTGGTATGGATTGTTTTAGTTGAGGGATCAATGATAACCTATTTGGTTCAAAAAAATTAAAGAATTATGATCAGTGATAATGAGAATCTTCTACTATCCTAACAGAGAGGCATGGACGATAACAATGTGAAAAGCAAAGATGCTCACTGATTGCATGCATTAATTGCAAAGTCTACTAATGTCTCCACATCTCATTCAACTTCATGAGATGTAGGTAAATAGTATTTACACATTTATAAAAAGCAGTGACTAGACTTTAAGAAAACATTTCATTCACTGTAAAATGTTTCACTGGAAAATGCTGTGGGAACTCATCAGGTCATAAGAGGTGCCATACAAATGAGGTATTTTTACATATCACTCATTTTTTTCTGTATAGTGTAAATCAGTGTCTTGGAACTATGCAGTTGTAATAAATTTTATCTGTTGCTATTCGTCCGACTTGAGGTTGCTCCTCACTGATTATGTGTGCTATTGGTTACCTATAACTTTCCTTCCACTCATGTATACAAATGTAACCATTGGCTGCATCCAAGATATTCATGTAAATTAGTAACAATAGAGATTTTATCAACTCTTATCCAACTCTGTCATCAGCCCGTTACCTTCAAATTTTTATCCTTACCCATCTTCACCTTGATTTAATCTGAAACAAAGTCAGAAACTTTGTCTAAGAGCTAGAAGTTCAGACATATTATGCTCTATAAATTTAGCACAATCCATTTGAGATCCCACATCATCAGAAAACTCAATCAATAAGGTTGATTATGCAGTATAAGTATTCATACTACATTATTTTAGAAATAAGCCTTCAAAATTCTTCTGATAATTGATTCCATTATTTTGCATGTTAACAAAATAAGACTGATGAATCTGCTGTTTTCCAAACAGCTCTACATTAGTATATTTCAAACTCAGTGAAATATCTGAGTCGTTAATTATTTTTTCATAATGACTTAAAATCTAGTACCTCGTTTATATTAATTCTCCAGGATTAGTATCATTAGTTTCTGGGGATTTGTTTTGTTTTGAACCCTTTAACTTCATAGAGATAGCATTCCTATGGTGTGGAAACAGGCCATTCAGCCCATCAAGTCACACCAACCCTTTGAACAGCATCCCATCCAGACCCAAACCCCCTACCCTATCCCTGTAAACCTGCATTTCCCATGGCTAATCCACCGAGACTTCATCTAGAACTTCAATTTGAATAATATCAATGACTG
Organism: Rhincodon typus; assembly: GCF_021869965.1. Lineage (NCBI taxonomy): Eukaryota > Metazoa > Chordata > Chondrichthyes > Orectolobiformes > Rhincodontidae > Rhincodon > Rhincodon typus. The sequence goes on from NC_063347.1 coordinate 32,446,767, forward strand.
TGAGTATACTTGACCACCTTCTTGTAGATGGCATAACACCATTGATCTCTCTAATGGATTTGTCATGGAAGGAACTGTTGAATATTTTTAGTATTTGCACATTTATCATGATTTTCAATCCGACCAGCTTGCTTTAAATTTTAGATATTTGGCTGACTCTTACTGTTGAGGGATCAGAAAACCTTGTACTGTTGTTTATTATTCATTATAACATCAATTGCCAACTTCCTCTACTTTATAAGCAGCCTTCTAAAATAGGATTACATTTTCAGAAATGTAATTTGCATTTAAATAGGGCCTTTATTGTAATAACACAGCTCAAAGTTCCTTCAACAGTAGAATGACCAAACTAAAATTGTCGGTCAGTCATAGTTATAGAGTCGTACAGCATGGAAATAAACCCTTCAGTCTAACTTGTCAATGCTGACCAAGCTTCCCAAACTAAACTAGTCCCACTTGTCTGCATCTGGCCCATATCCTTCTAAGCCGTTCTTATTCACGTACCCATCTAGTTGCCTTTTAAATGTTATAACTGTACCTGTCTCTACCACTTCCTCTGGTAGTTCATTCCACATACAAACCACCTTCTGTGTGAAAAAGCTGCCCCTCAGGTCCCATTTAAATCTTTCTCCTTCCACCTTGAAAATGTGCCCTCTAGTTTTGAATTCAGCCACACTAGTGAAAAGTCCTTTGCTATTCACTTTATCTATGTCCCTTATGATTTTATAAACCTCTAAAAGGTCACCCTCAGCCTTCTACGCTCCAGTGAAAAAGTCCCAGCCTATCCATCCCATCCTTACAAGTCAAACCTTTCAGTTCCGAAAACATCCTGGTCAGTCTTTTCTGAACCCCCTCCAATTTATTAATATCCTTCCTATAGCAGTAAACATTACAGCGGGTGACCATAACCTTGCTATAATGATTCTTCCACTTTGATTCAGGAGTAGTGGATCTAGCTTTGATCAATAACTTTTCATAATGATTCAATATTATCCATAATCAATCATGAATTTCCACTATAGTCAATGTAATATGGCTTTAATTATGACACTGCAGAGTACCTAATCAAATGCACTTTCAATTTACCACCCAGCATATAACGCACAACCTGAAACTGCATTTTACACTTGCTATTTTTAGATACCTTCATTGGCCATATGGCACCATGATATTATAAATACTATCCCTAAAGTGAGAATGAATTTCAAATTAAAGCCTTTTGTTCTTAGGTCTGTATTATAACTGAGCCTAAAAGTAACCGACATTTCATTTGCCCAATTAAAGATCCATATCATTGAAGACCTACAGTGTGAAAGCAGGCCATTTGGTCCACTGAGTCCACACCAACCCTCCAAAGAGCATCCTATCCAGACCCACCCCATCCCTGTAACCCTGCATTTACCATGGCTAATCCATGTCCCCAGACACTGTGGGCAATTTAGTATGGTCAATCCACCTAACCTGCACGTCTTTGGACTGTGGGAGGAAATCAGAGCACGAAGAGGAAACCCCACACAGACATGGGGAGAATGTGCAAAATCCACACAGACAGTCACCCGCGGGTGGAATCGAACCTGGGTGCCTACTGCTGTGAGGGAGCAATGCTAATGACTGTGCCACCATTCTGCCCCTTTTAACAAGTGCTGTTAAGAACATTTAAATACAAATATCTGAGAGAATTAAAGGGAGTCACTTATTGTTTCACTGCTAGAGTTCAGCCAAAGTTTACAATGCCTGATTAATCTTAATGCTGAATTCAAGAAACAAGCTTTTCCTTATTTAACAAGGAGCAGCAGAACTAACAACAGATATTTGTGCAATCAAAATGGATTTATGTAAATATCACCTCAGACACTTAAACAGTGGTTGTATGTGCAAAGTATTTTTATGACCATGCACATGTTTTAGTTTTTGGACATTTGAACAGTTTATTTAAAGGCAAGATATGCTAATTTAGTATGGAAAATTTTCTTGAGATACACACATCAGTTTTGCATTTTAACTTCTTGTTTTAAATACTACTACAGCACAGAATGCCAAATAGGCAAATTTCAAGAGCTCTTTCTGTACCACGTAGATATATTGGACCAGTGTCACAGGATGGTGGAGGAAGATGACACAATAGCGGCAGGTTTTTGCTTGCTGACAAAAACACTCTACTGTGGGCTTAAACTATATCTGCAAAAGAGTGACGATTTCTTGGCCAAGGAAATTTACTGAACCCTAAGCATCCTATTGAAACTCCAATAAGAATTATAAGGGAAAGATGTACACTCAATGGGACATTCTCACCTTTTGGCAGGAAGGGAACGCGAAAAAAATGCAAAACAAAAAAAACCCTCGAGCAAATAATGAACTTATCACCCTTAATACAAGAAAATAAGAGACCAGAACTGCAATAGGACTTTTATCCTCTCAAGTCTGCCCCAAAAAGTGGCAGATGGAGTTTAATTATACAAGTAGGAGATGCTGCATTTCGGAAAGGCAAATCAGGGCAGGATTTATACACTTAATGATAAGGTCACGGGGGGTGTTGCTGAACAAAGAGACCTTGGAATGCAGGTTCATAGTTCCTTGAAAGTGGAGCCCCAGCTAGATAGGATAGTGAAGAAGGCATTTGGTATGCTTGATTTATTGGTCAGGGAATTGAGTATAGGAGTTGGGAGGTCATGTTGCAGCTGTACAGGACATTGGTTAGGCCACTTTTGGAATACTGTGTTCAATTCTGGTCTCCCTGCCTTAGGAAGGATGCAGTGAAACTTGAAAGGATTCAGAAAAGACTTACAAGGATGTTGCCGGGGTTGGAGAGTTTGAGCTATAGGGACAGGCTAAATAGGGGGAGGCAATGGCTGGACTGTTAATCCAGAGACCTAGATAACGTTCTGGAAACCCAGGTTTCAGTCCTTCCACAGCAGAAAGTGGAATTTGAATTCAATAAAAAAAATCTGGAATTAAGAATCTAATGATGACAATGAATCCATTGTCAATTGTCGGGAAAACCCCATTTGATTCACTAATGTCCTTTAGGGAAGGAAACTCACATCCTTACCGGTCTGGCCGACATATGACTCCAGACCCACAACAATGTGGTTGACTCTGAACTGCACTCTGGGCACTTAGGCGTGGGCAATAAATGCTGCTCTCATCCTGTTAATGAATTAAAGAAAAGGTCGGGGCAATTTTCCCTGGGGCATCAGAGGCTGAAGCGTGACCTTATAGAAATTTATAAAATCATGAGGGGCATTGATAGGGTGAATAGCCAAGGTATTTTTCCCCAGGGTAGGGGAGTCCAAAACTAGAGGGCATAGGTTTAAAGTGAGAGGGAAAAGATTTAAAAGGGGACCTAAGAGGCAAATTTTTCACACAGATGGTGGTGCATGTATGGAATGAGCTGCGAGAAGTAGTGGTGGAAGCTGGTACAATTACAACATTTAAAAGGCATTTAGATGGGTATATGAACAGGAAGGGTTTAGAGGGATCTGGGCCAAACGCTGGGAAGTGAGACTAGATTAATTTTCGTTATATGGTCGGCACGGACGAGTTTAACTGAAAAGGTCTGTTTCCATGCTGTACATCTCTATGACATCATTGCTGATCTGCCCTAGGCCTCAACTCTTCCTTGATGCCATGTCCTCATCTCCCTTATCTCCTTGGGGCGGCACGGTGGCACAGTGGTTAGCACTGCTGCCTCACAGAGCCAGGGACCCGGGTTCAATTCCAGCCTCGGACAACTGTCTGTGACGAGTTTGCACGTTCTCCCTGTGTCTGCATGGGTTTCCTTCGGGTGCTCCGGTTTCCTCCCACAGTCCAAAGATGCACAGCTTAGGTGGATTGGCCATGCTAAATTGCCTATAGGGATGTGTAGAGGAGGTGGGTTATAGGGGGATGGATCCCGGTGGGATGCTCTGAGGTTCGGTGTGGACTTGTTGGGCTGACGGGCCTGTTTCCACACTGTAGGAATTCTATGGAAAAAAAAAGTCTACTTGTGTCCCCTCTTCTAAGATGTTTAGTCATCTAGTCTCCACAACTAAAAACCAAAAGAACTGCGGATTTTATAAATCAGAAACAGAAAGAGAATTGATGGAAAAGCTCAGCAGGTCTGGCAGCACCTATGAAGAGAAATCAGAGTTAACGTTTTGGAGGGTCACTGGACCCGAAAAGTTAACCCTGATTTCTCTTCACAGATGCTGCCAGACCTGCTGAGCTTTTCCAACAACTTCTCTTTTTGTAGTCTCCACAACTCTGTAGCATACAGAAATTCAGATGTTCACTATCATCCGAGAGAAAAAAAATTCTTTCACATCTCAGTTTTAAAATTCCAGTTCAAAATTCCCTGAGTGTATGAACATTTTCTCAATGTCTATGCTGTCAAGTCCCCTCAGAATCTTGTACGTTTCAATAAGATGATCCATCAGTCTTCTAAACTGTAATGAGTAAAGACCTAACAAAGACAGAAATTGCTGGAAAAGCTCAGCAGGTCTGGCAGCATCTGTGGGCAGAAATCAGAGTTAACATTTCAGGTCCAATGACCCTTCCTCATAACTGTGTTATCTCTCATTTTTCTCCACAGATGCTGCCAGACATTCAGAGCTTTTCCAACAATTTCTGTTTTTGTTTCTGATTTCTGGCAAGCACAGTTCTTTCAGTTTTTATTTGAATAAACATCTAACCTATATAGCCATTCAAGTCAACACCTTCATTCAAGGAATCAGCCTGATGAAGCTCTTTTGATCTGCTGCCGATGTCAGCAAATCCTTTCTTAAATACAGGGACTAAAACAGTATGCTTTATTCCAGGACAACAAGGTGCAGGGCTGGACGAACACAGCAGGCCAAGCAGCATCATAGGAGCAGAGAGGCTGACGTTTCGGGCCTAGACCCTTCATCAGAAAAGGGGGAGGGGAAGGGGGTTCCGAAACAAATAGGGAGAGAGTGGGAGGCGGATAGAAGAGGGATAGAGGAGAGGATAGGTGGAGAGGAAACAAACAGGTCGAAGAGGCGGGGATGGAGCCAGTAAAGGTGAGTGTAGGTGGGGAGTTAGGGAGGGGACAGGTCAGTCCAGGGAGGACGGACAGGTCAAGGGGGCGGGATGAGGTTGGTCGGTAGGAGACGGAGGAGGGGAGGTGGGAGGAGGGGATAGGTGGGAGGAAGAACAGGTTAGGAAGGCAGGGACGAGCTGGACTGGTTTTGGGATGCGGTAGGGGGAGGGGAGATTTTGAAACTTGTGAAATCCACATTGATACCATTGGGCTGCAGGGTTCCCAAGCGGAATATGAGTTGCTGTTCCTGCAACCTTCGGGTGGCATCGTTGTGGCACTGCAGGAGGCCCAGGATGGACATGTCGTCTGAGGAATGGGAGGGGGAGTTGAAATGGTTCGCGACTGGGAGGTGCAGTTGTTTATTGCGAACCGAGTGTAGGTGTTCTGCAAAGCGGTCCCCGAGCCTCCGCTTGGTTTCCCCGATGTAGAGGAAGCCACACCGGGTACAGCGGATGCAGTATACCACATTGGCAGATGTGCAGGTGAACATCTGCTTGATGTCGAAAGTCTTCTTGGGACCTGGGATGGGGGTGAGGGAGGAGGTATGGGGGCAGGTGTAGCACTTCCTGCGGTTGCAGGGAAAAGTGCCGGGTGTGGTGGAGCTGGAGGGGAGTGTGGAGCAGACAAGGGAGTCACGGAGAGAGTTGTCCCTCCGGAAAGCAGATAAGGGTGGGGAGGGAAAGATGTCTTTGGTGGTGGGGTCGGATTGCAGATGGCGGAAGTGTTGGAGGATGATGCGTTGGATCCGGAGGTTGGTGGGGTGGTACGTGAGGACGAGGGGGATTCTTTTTTGATTCTTATTGCGTAGACGGGGTGTGAGGGATGAGGTGCGGGAGATGTGGGAGACACGGTTGAGGGCGTTCTCGACCACCGAGGAGGGGGAAGTTACGGTCCTTGAAAAATGAGGACAACTGAGATGTACGGGAGTGGAATGCCTCATCCTGGGAGCAGATGCGGCGGAGGCGAAGGAATTGGGAATAGGGGATAGCATTTTTGCAGGAAGGTGGGTGGGAGGAGGAGTATTCTAGGTAGCTGTGGGAGTCGGTGGGCTTGAAATGAATATCGATTTCTAGGTGGTTGCCCGATATGGAGACAGAGAGGTCCAGGAAGGGGAGAGAGGTGTTAGAGATGGTCCAGGTAAACTTAAGGTTGGGGTGGAAGGTGTTAGTGAAGTGGATGAACTGTTCGAGCTCCTCGTGGGAGCACGAGGCGGCGCCGATACAGTCATCAATGTAACGGAGGAAGAGGTGGGGTTTAGGGCCGGTGTAGGTACGGAAGAGGGATTGTTCCACGTAACCTACAAAGAGGCAGGCGTAGCTTGGGCCCATGCGGGTACCCATGGCTACCCCCTTTGTCTGTAGGAAGTGGGAGGAATTGAAAGAGAAGTTGTTGAGTGTGAGGACCCTGTCTCCCTAACCTGTTCTTCCTCCCACCTATCCCCTCCTCCCACCCCAAGCCGCACCTCCATCTCCTACCGACCAACCTCAGCCCGCCCCCTTGACCTGTCCGTCCTCCCTGGACTGACCTAGCCCCTTCCTAACTCCCTACCTACACTCACCTTTACTGGCTCCATCACCGCCTCTTCGACCTGTTTGTTTCCTCTCCACCTATCCTCTCCTCTATCCCTCTTCTATCCGCCTCCCACTCTCTCCCTATTTATTTCAGAACCCCCTTCCCCTCCCCCTTTTCTGATGAAGGGTCTAGGCCCGAAACGTCAGCCTCTCTGCTCCTATGATGCTGCTTGGCCTGCTGTGTTCATCCAGCCCTGCACCTTGTTGTCTCGGATTCTCCAGCATCTGCAGTTCCTACTATCTCTGATGCTTTATTCCAGGTGCAGCTTCACCAGGACTCTGAACAGTTTCAGCAAGACTTTCCTATTTCTAATCTTCAGCTCACTAGCAATAAGGGCCAAAATTCCATTTGCCTTCTTATTTCTTACTGCATCTGCATGTTAACCTTTTCTGTTGCTTGCACAAGAACACCCACATCTATCTGTGTGGCACTTTTTGGACACCCTTTTCAATTAAATAATAGTTTGCCTTATGATTCTTCTTACCAAAAGTGTACACATTCATATTTTCCTACATCAAAACAGGAATCGCAGATGGAATCTAGTTTCTGGAGCTTCCACCCAACTGCATTCAATACTGATACAGGCTATCACAAAGACAAGATCACTAAGGTAGGCACAGGTGGAACAAGCCATTTAGCCCATGCAGTTCATTCATCCATAGAAGATACTGCATGCAACAGTCTTTGAAACAACTGCAGAATTTATGCCTCCAAAATTTAATCCAGAAGTTCAGTACAGATATTTTCCTTTATTTCTGTGAATCAAAATGTTTTCTGACAACTGTAATAAATTTCCTTTTTAATTGTAGTTGTGTCCTGTTTCTCCTTTATTCCTTACATGTGACATGAACATTGCTGACATGACCAGTATTTGTTGCCCATCCACCACTACCCTTGAACTGAGTGGTCAGTTAACAGTCAACTAGAATACTGTGGATCTAGAAACATATAAAGGTTAGATTGAGTAAATGACAGCAGATTCCTTTCCCTATACAGCATTGTGAGCGAGGTGGAGTTCTGCGCCAGTTTCATTATCATCATTACTGAGAAGAGCTATAAATTCCAGATTTTTTTTATTCATTAAATTTAAATTTTACCAATTGCCATGGACATGAACTCATGCCCCCAGTGAAATAATGTGGACATTTGGATTATTAAACTGCCATTACCATCAGGCCATCATCTCCCCTGATGTGGTAATTGATTATTTCAAACATACATAAGTCAAGGCTACTTGCCAGGGAAAAATAGAGATCAGGAAGTTTAGTGTTATGGCAACCAAAGGTAAGAAAAATACTCAATCTGATTGGACTGTTATAAGTAATAACCTGAAATCTTTTTCAATTGATTTGTTTACTTTGTTAATTGATGCTCTTCACTGGCAGGACATGGGAAGAGTTGAACCTGCACCCATTACCAAATCTTGCAGCTGAGACGTCTCATGGCCTCTTCCAAAGACATTTCAGAACAAAACATTCAGTCAATGTTCTGCATGGTGTCTAGCTACTCGAGTGTGGTTGCAGTCATAGTCATAGGAGTCATAAAATTCCTCCAATGCAGAAAGCAGCCATGTGGTCCATCAAGATCCTCCGAACAGCATCCCAACCAGACACAGGCTCCCACACTATCCCTGTAACCCTGCATTTACTATGGCTAATCCACCTAATCTGCACATTTCTGGACACTACAGGGTAATATAGCATGCAATCCACTTAACCTGCACGTCTTTGGACTATGGGAGGAAACCAGAGCACCCGGAGGAAATCCATGCAGATGCAGGGACAACGTGGAAACTTCACACAGACGGTCACCCAAAGATGGAATTGAACAAAGTCTCTGCCATTGTGAGGCAACAGTGCTAGCCACTGAGCCACCATGCCATCCTTGGAGCTGCACTTATCCAGACAAGTGGGAAGCATTCCATCGCATTCCTGACTTGTGCCTTGGAGATGGTGAACACACTTAGGGGAGTTAGGAAGTGAATCGATCTGCACAATTCTGACCTATTCAGCTTTATTTCATCTGCAAATTTGACGAACCTGTAAGCTGTTTCTCAGCCCAGGGAAGTAGGGATTTGAAACATTAGGAACCCATGAACCGCAGTCCGTGTGCAATAGGTAGACCCCCGGATTTCTTCCCCAAAAAGTATTGTGGATCTATCTACAGCAGATGGATTGTAGCAGTTGAAGAAGGCAGCTCACTGCCACCTACTCAAGGGCAACGAGGGACAGGCAATAAATGCTGGCCCAGCCAGAGATACCCACGTGATAAATAAAAAAAAACAAAGTTCCCAGGGGACCTCTGCTAAAGCATATATCAGCGTTTGATTTTTCCCAATGCAGCCTTTGAATTCTTCTTCCTTATTGCCTATTCCTTCACTCTATAGCCACCAGCAAAGATTGAGCTTGAAAGCAACTTCTTGTGCATTTTTTCAATACTTTTGACACAGATAATAGTCTTTTCCAATGTTCATTTCAGACATATTTTCAAAAATATCATGGAGCATGGTCTGATAGCATGACTGCCTTCCAAAACAGTATTGGCCGCATGTTTCTAATCATCATGTTTCTGATCGTCCAACATTTTGCCCAATCGTTGATGTCAAAGAATGGTACTGTTTTCAAGGTGAATAATTATATGTCACAACGGTTAAACAATATGATGTCAATGTAAAACAGCAAAACTGCATTGCCGAGTTTTTGAGCTTCCCGAGAAATATAAAGTTTCTAAAAACGCTTTCAAATTGTAGATTTTGTACAATTTGGAAAATCAGCAGGATATTCAAAAGGGCAGTGCTAATCTGTATCAAACAGCAACTAAACATAAAGATTATATAGTTAATGTTATAATGTGCTGATCATTTAATACATTTTTGTGATAGGGCAATAACTTTCAGAAAATGAGGCAGCTGCTCTGTGATAACAAGGTGTAGAGCTGGATGAACACAGCAGGCCAAGCAGCATCAGAGGAGCAGGAAGGCTGACATTTCGGGCCTAGACCCTTCTTCAGAAATGGGGGAGGGGAAGGGGATTCTGAAATAAATAGGGAGAGAGGGGGAGGCGGACGCGGATAGAAGATGGATAGAGGAGAAGATAGGTGGAGAGGAGACAGACAGGTCAAAGAGGCGGGGATGGAGCCAGTAAAGGTGAGTGTAGGTGGGGAGGTAGGGAGGAGATAGGTCAGTCCAGGGAGGACGGACAGGTCAAGGGGGCAGGATGAGGTTAGTAGGTAGGAGATGGGGGTGGGGCTTGAGGTGGGAGGAGGGGATAGGTGGGAGGAAGGACAGGTTAGGGAGGCGGGGACAAGCTGGGCTGGTTGTGGGATGCAGCTGGGGGAAGGGAGATTTTGAAGCTTGTGAAGTCCACATTGATACCATTGGGCTGCAGGGTTCCCAAGCGGAATATGAGTTGCTGTTCCTGCAACCTTCGGGTAGCATCGTTGTGGCACTGCAGGAGGCCCAGGAAGGACATGTCGTCTGAGCAATGGGAGGGGGAGTTGAAATGGTTCACGACTGGGAGGTGCAGTTGTTTAGTGCGAACCGAACGTAGGTGTTCTGCAAAGCGGTCCCCAAGCCTCCGATGTAGAGGAGGCCACAACGGGTACAGCGGATGCAGTATACCACATTAGCAGATGTGCAGGCGAACATCTGCTTGATGTGGAAAGTCTTCTTGGGGCCTGGGATGGGGATGAGGGGGGAGCTGTAGGGGCAGGTGTAGCACTTCCTGCGGTTGCAGGGAAAAGTGCCAGGTGAGGTGGGGCTGGAGGGGAGTGTGGAGTGGACAAGGGAGTCATGGAGAGAGTGGTCCCTCTGGAAAGCAGATAAGGGTGGGGAGGGACAAATGTCCTTGGTGGTGGGGTCGGATTGCAGATGGCGGAAGTGTCGGAGGATGATGCGTTGAATCCGGAGGTTGGTGGGGTGGTACATGAGGTCGAGGGGTATTCTTTTTTGGTTATTATTGCGGGGAGGGGGTGTGAGGGATGAGTGGCGGGAAATGCGGGAGACACGGTCGAGGGTGTTCTCGACCACTGACGGGGGGAAGTTGCGGTCCTTGAAAAACTAGGACATCTGAGATGTACGGGAGTGGAATGCCTCATCCTGGGAGCAGGTGCAGCGGAGGCGAAGGAATTGGGAATAGGGGATGGCATTTTTGCAGGAAGATGCAGGGTGGGTGGAGGTGTATTCTAGGTAGCTGTGGGAGTCGGTGGGCTTGAAATGGATATCAGTTTCTAGTTGGTTGCCGGAGATGGAGACAGAGAGGTCCAGAAAGGAGAGAGATGGTCCAGGTGAACTTAAGGTTGGGGTGGAAGGTGTTGGTGAAGTGGATGAACTGTTCGAGCTCCTCGTGGGAGTACGAGGCAGCGCCGATACAGTCATCAATGTAACGGAGGAAGAGGTGGGGTTTAGGGCCAGTGCAGGTACGGAAGAGGGATTTGTTCCACATAACCTACAAAGAGGCAGGCATAGCTTGGGCCCATGCGGGTACCCATGACCACCCCCTTTGTCTGTAGGAAGTGGGAGGAATTGAAAGAGAAGTTGTTGAGGGTGAGGACGAGTTCGGCTAAGCGGATGAGGGTGTCAGTGGAGGGGGACTGGTCGGGCCTGCGGGACAGGAAGAAGCGGAGGGCCTTTAGGCCATCTGCATGGGGAATGCACGTGTATAGGGACTGGACGTCCATGGTAAAGATGAGGTGTTGGGGACCAGGGAATTGGAAGTTCTGGAGGAGGTGAAGGGTGTGGGTGGTGTCACAGACGTAGGTAGGGAGTTCCTGGACCAAGGGGGAGAAAATGGAGTCCAGATAGGTGGAGATAAGTTCGGTGGGACAGGAGCAGGCGAAGACAATGGGTCGACGAGGGCAGTCAGGTTTGTGGATTTTGGGAAGGAGATAGAAGCGGGCAGTGCGGGGTTGGGGAACGATGAGGTTGGAGGCTGTGGGTGGGAGGTCACCTGAAGTGATGAGGTTGTGGATGGTTTGGGAGATGATGGTTTGGTGGTCGGGGGTGGGGTCATGATCAAGGGGGCTGTAGGAGGTGGTGTCGGCGAGTTGGCGTCTGGCCTCGGCGATGTAGAGGTCAGTGCGCCGTACTACAACAGCGCCTCCCTTGTCCGTGGGTTTTATGGTGAGGTTGGGATTGGAGCGGAGGGCTGCACGTTCTGCGGGGGAGAGATTGGAGTGGGTGAGAGGGGTGGAGAGGTTGAGGCAATTGATGGCACGACGGCAGTTGGAGATGAAGAGGTCGAGGGAGGGTAGGAGGCCTTGGGGTGGTGTCCAGGAGGAGGGGGTGTGTTGGAAGTGGGAGAAGGGGTCAGTAGAGGGAGGGTTAGGCTCACGGTTGAAGAAGTAAGCGCGGAGGCGGAAAAACTGCTCTATGTCCAAACGTGACCGGTATTCGTTGATGTGTGGGTGGAGTGGGACAAAAGTTATCCCTTTACTGAGGACTGACCATTCGTCCTCAGTCAGGGGGAGGTCTGGGGGGGCATGGTGAAGACTCGGCAGGGCTGGGTGCTGCTGTCTGCTCTGGAGCTGCTGGCTGTGGAGGCAGTGGGCGGAGCGACGTCGGCGTCGGCTGTGGGCGGAGTTGCGTCGGTGGTGGTGGGCGGAGTTGCGTCGGTGGTGGTGGGCGAAGTTGCTTTGGCGGTGGTAGGCGGAGTTGCATCAGTGTTGGCGGTGGGCAGAGCAACGTTGGTGTTGGCGATGGGCAGAGTTGCGTCAGCGTCGGTGGTGGACGGAGCGCCGTTGGCGGTGGGCGGAGCGGGGTAGGAGGTGGCAGCAGCGGTGACGGTAGGTGCGTCCTCAGCGTCTATGGTGTTGGCCTTGGAAATGGAGGCGGTGGCATCAGCGGCGGTGTAGATGGCGTTTGCTGTGCTGGAAGTTGTGTACCCGGTGACGGAGGATGTGATGTCATCCGTGGTTGCTCCGACAGTGGCCACATGGCCAATGGTGGCGGGCACATTGTGGGGAAGGTCCTGGGTAGGGTTGGGGTTTTGGGAGGTGAAGGAAGCCCGTTTTGGGTGGTAGGCACCAGTAAGTTTACTGTACTTACGGTTTTTTGTGTCCAATAAAGCTGAGTTGAGCAAAGTTAGCACTATCTAGGAGCAACTATGTTTTATTGAAGAGTTTGAAAGAATTTCAAAGTCACAAAACAGTCGCCCTGGACCTCACTTCAGCATCTCAAACTGTCAGAAAAAAATTGTGGACAAGCATTTTGTAAAATGCTGAAAGCATCTAAATATACTTATATATAGTTTTATTCACTAATAAAGAGTTGTGTTTGGTTTCAAGGTCCAAAGTAGACAATTCTGCATCCTACTTTACACTCCATTTATTTTATCTGCACAATAGACATGCCTCATTATTTTTCTGTTTAAAATGCATCATGCTTACATTGTTATTAAAGGTTAAACACTCAATGCAGAATTAGATTCGAATATATTGCATTTAATCATCCTTCACAATAGTAACATGATGACTCAGTTCAATCCTTGGCTCGAATAAAACTGGCAGAAAGGGTCATAGAAATAGAGCTGATTTGTACGACGGTTGCCTGCTAAGAACAGTTGTGTACCTTTCAAAATAAACTGAAGAAAAACAAATATCATCTAATTGTTAAGGAATTACTTGGTTCCTTGGCCAATGTGTCAAATACAGAAGAGGCGCACTATCTGGAAGTTCAGCAGTGTCTTGCAAACATATCCCACTGTTAAAAGAAAAATGGAACATAGCTCTCACTATCACGTGTATCGTGTCTGTTCAACTGGTCTCACCCATCTCATCATTCCACACTACTAATCTTTTCTGTGTATCTGTGTTTCCTATTCACTCACTGGGGACACCTGATCACGTCTCCTGCTCATGCAGCACCACTAACTGCTCATCTGGACACTTCCATCATGTTTGATCCTTCCCTTTGTCTCATGCAAGAAAAACTGGCCGAGAATCAGCTGGGAGGTCCAAGACTAATGGAGCGGCGGCAGACATCAAGGTCCTCATTTCCTGTGAGGAGAAAATTCTGGATTTGACCAGAGAAGGAAGTGACTCCTTATGACCGGATAGAGAATCTTCAATGGCCAACTAACCCAATCAGCTACACTCTTCTGTGATGCACCGCTCTTCACTTATGCAGACATTTGCCCCATCCAGTGAACAAACGCATAGAGGCCAGTTGTGTAGATTCTCTGCTCCACCTCCATCACCGAGAAGGAAGCCCCAATACTTCAGAAGATAAAATGACAAGGCTTTCACCTGCACCCTCCACCAGCTCAGAGATTTTCTCTTTAGTGGGATCGCTTTCCAGATTAGTTTCAGGAGCGCAATCTGGGGAATACACCACGGGCACATCTCCACAGCTTATCAAGAAATAAATGTTCCAGGTCTCTGACACTCAGAGAATTGCCAGAGCATAAGCACCTGCTCAGCCACAGGCAGAACACAAATCCTGTTCTTGGTCATTAATGATTTTGTCAAAATACACAGACAGGAACATTAGGCAGGCTTGCCACAGGCATTCTGTAAGTCAGATCAAAGGATTGAGGAGTCCACCAACATGATCAGAACAGAACAGTACCAACACACATGCAACTTGCTGTCTCCATGGTTAGAGTCTGCCAGGAAAGTCAGGGTCTGCCAGATATGTGCGCAGACTTGAGCTCAATTATTCTAGCCACAGGTATTCAGCATCAATGGCAAAGAGGTAATGTGATGAAGGTTGTTCATATGGCATAATGGTAGTGCTCCTATCTATGAGCCAGGAGACCTGGGTTCAAGTCCCATATGCATCAGAGGCATACAATAACATCTCTGAACAGGTTGATTAGAAAAAAAAAAAATCAGGGATGAGGGATCTTGACATCAAATTGCTGGAGGAACCCAGCAGGTCTGGCAACACTTAGTAGGAGAAAAATGAATGAGTTAACATTTCTAATCCAGTGACTCTTCTGATGAAGGGTCACTGGACTCGAATGTAGGTTTGAAGATAGGAGATAATTTTTCTTGGGACAGAGTTTCCAAAAAGCAAAGGAAGTTAGATTGATTCTAGGTGACTGAAGAAATTGTACAGGACCAATAAATTTGATGAGATGACACACAGTATAATTTAATGTCATTCATAATGAGAGAAGAATTAAAGAGTTAATATTGAGTATGCACAGTATGAAAAAATGTGAAAAAGAAGGACCAACGGAAGGCATAAAAGTCAGCTTTAACAAGTGACCAGAAGGAATGGCTGCTTCAGCAACAGGAAAACAGCAACTTGATACTTATGTGCAATAAAATTAGACTCAAAAACTCCTGTAGCTAATTCATGACACACAGAAATAAAGTGGTTAAACAACAGCAGGGATTGCCACTACCCTTAAAGAAAACTGAACAAAGGGAAAAAGAAACTAGCAATTTCTCTTTCATTAACGTCATCCTTAGCCATGATAATTTGAATCTTCTGCTAAGTCAAGCTGATCGCTGGGCATTCAGCAACAGTGATATTATTAATCATCCCAAGTAGCCAACCACATTAAAGTATTCTCACAGACAGAGGCTATGAACTGAAATGCACTGGAAGTCCTTAATTTCTAATTAATTTTACAGCAGAACAAATGATTAGGACATTCAGATTAGATGCCAAAATATCATATGTTTAGAAATTAACCCAAGTAATGAAGAAATTCGAGTGTTAATTACATTAATAAGACATCAGTTAACAATTTAAAATTCCTAATACAGAACTTGCATCATTGCCAAGAAACCACTAAGCATAGTGTATGGCAAGCCAAGGAACTCATGCAAAAGCCTTGAAAGACTTACTGTTGGCAGACAGCCAAACACCTGTTTGCAGACAGTAAACGTGCTGAGCCTTAAAAATTTCAGCAAAGAGAGAAAAAATTAATGACATAAGTGATGGAAGAATTATAAGGAAGTAAACTTCCCTTTGTGTCATAGAAGGAGCCCTCTATCGTAAACAATGGCAACCTGCTTTGCAAATATAGAGAGATTAGTGCAATTTCAATAAAGGCATGTGTAAGCACAAAATGAGATGCACAAAAACACAGGTCAGTATTCCAACCATTTGACCTCCACTGGTAGCCACAACTATTTAAATGGCAAGTCCAGTTGAGTTTCTGATCAATGGTAATCCCCAAGATAATGATAACGGGGCATTCAGTGATGGTAACGTCACTGAATATCAAAGGGCAGTGGCTAGATTGTATCTTATTAGAGATGGTCATTGACTGGCATTTGTGTGGATGTTAATTGCAACTTGTCAGCCCAAGCCTGGATGTTGTTCAGGTCATTTCTTTCAAACATGGATTGCTTCAGTATCTCATAAGTCACAAAATGTTGCTGAACATTGTGCAATCATCAGCGAACATCCCCAACTCTGAACATATGATAGAGGGAAGGTTGTTGATGAAGCAGCTGAAGGTGTCTGGGCCTAGTACATTACCCTGAGGAACTTCCGTAGGGATATCCTGGAGCTGAGATGGCTGACCTCCAAGTGCCACAACTATCTTCCTGTGGGGCAGGTATGACTCCGACCAATGGAGAGTTTGCCCCTGCTACCCATTGATACTAGTTTTGCTAGGGCTTCTTGATGCATGACTTGGTGAAATGCAGCCTTGATGTCAAGGACTGTCACTCCCACCTCACCTCTGGATTTCAGCTTGTTTTGTTCATGTTTGAATTAAGGCTGTAATGAGGTCAGGAGCTGAATGGTCCTGGCAGAACCCAAACTGGGAGTCAGTGAGCAGGTTATTGCTGAGCAAACACTGCTTGATAGCATTGTAGATGATACCTTCCATCACTTTACTGGTGACTGAGAGTAGACTGATTGGGTGGCAATTGGCCATATGGATTTATTGTGTATATGATATACCTGGGCAATTATCCACATTGTCGGGTAGATGCCAGTGTTGTAGCTGTACTGGAACAGGTTGGTTAGGGATGCAGCAAGTTCTAGAGCACAAGTCTTCAACATTTTAGAAAAGTATTGTCGGGGCCCATAGTCTTTGCAGCATCCAATGCTTGGTATTACACAGAGTGAATCTAATTGGCTAAAGATCCGTGATGCTGGGGACGACTGGAGGAGGCTAAGATAGATCATCCACTTGGCACTTCTGGTGGTAGATTGTTGCAAATGCTTCAGCTTTATCTTTTGCACTGATGTGCTGGGCTCTTCCATAATTGAGGATGAGGACATTTGTGGACCCACCTCCTTCACTAAGTCTTTAAATTGTACACTACCATCCATGACTGGATATGGCAGGACTGCAGAGCTTAGATCTGATCTGTTTTTTTGTGGGATTGTACAGCTCTGTTTGTCACTTGCTGCTTATGCTGTTTGGCATGCAAGTAGTCCTGTTTGGTGGCTTCAACAGGTTGACACATCTACTTTAGGTATGCCTGGTTCTGCTCCTGACATGCCCTCCTGCACTCTCCCTCGAACCAGTACTGATCCCCTGCCTTGATGGGAATGATCAAGTGGGGAATATGCCAGGCCATGAGGTTTCAGATGGTGTTGCAGTAAAATTCTGCTGTTGTTGATGTTCCACAATGCCTCATGGATGCCCAGCCTCGAGTTGCTAAATCTGTTCAAAGTCCATCCCATTTAGTAAGTAGCAGTTCCACACAACATGATGAGGGCATTCTCAATGCAAAGGTTGGATATTGTCTCCACAAGGACTCTTATTGATACTACAACAACAAAAACAAAGCTACTGGAAATGCTCAGCAGGTCTGTGGGCACCGGACCTGAAACGTTAACTCGGTTTTTTCTTCACAGATGCTGCCAGACCCGTTGAGCTTTTCCAGCAACTTTGTTTTGTTCCTGATTTACAGCATCTGCAGTTCTTTTGGTTTTTCTCTTACTGATACTGTCATGGACAGATGCATCTGCAGCTGGCAGATTGGACACAATGAGGTCAAGTATATTTTTCCTTCACCACCTGCTGCAGATCCAGACGAAAAGCTATATTGTTTCGGACTCAGCCAGCTTAATCAGTACTGCTGCTGCCAAGCCACTCTTGGTGATGGACATTGAAATTCACAGCCCAGGGTACATTTTGCATCCTTGCCATCCTCAGTGCATCCTCCAAGTGTTGTTCAACATGGAGAAGTACTGAGTCATCAGCTGGGGGAGGACAGATGTGGTATTCAACAGGTTTCCTGCCTATATTTGACTCAAAGTCATGAGACTTCGTGGAGTGCAGAGTCAATGTTGAGGACTCCAAGGCAACTCCCTCCCAACTGTATACCACTGTGTCACTACCTCTGCTGGGTCTGTCCTGCAAGTGGGACAGTACATATCCAGGGATGCTGATGGTGGTGTCTGAGACATTGTGTGTAAGGTATGATTCCATGAGTATGACTATGTCAGTCTGTTGCTCGACTAGTCTGTGCGACAATTCTCCTAACTTGGCACTAGCCCCCAGATATTAGTATGGACAGCTTTGCAGAGTTGTTTCTGCTACGTTGTTTCCAGTGCCAAGTCAATGCCAGGTGGTCCACCCGGTTTCATTTTTCTGTTGAGACCTTTTAGTGATTGATATAACTAAGCGATTTTGCTAAGCCATTTTAGACAGCAGAGAATCAACTACATTGCTGTGGCTCTGGTGTCACGTACAGGCCAAACCAGGTGAGAATGACAGATTTCCTTCCCTGAAGGACATGAATTAAATGGTTTTTCCAATGATCAATGATAGTTTCATGGTCATCAGTAGATTCTTAATCACAGCTTTTTTGTTTAACCATCTGCTGTGGTGGGATTCAAATCCAGATCCCCAGAACATTAGCTGAGTTTCTGGATTAATCGTCCAGCAACAATACCACAAAGCCATTGCCTCCCCTACGATTCTTGTAATGAAATGTTCTAAAGCGATCATTAAGAAATTGTAGTCTTACATTCCCGTCTTTCAAAGAACTGATATGCAGAAACAAACAAAAATATTCTAGAATTCTTAAGTTTGAACTAAAATGTCTGGCATTGGGAAAGGGATGAAGTATATTTAATTTTATTATGAAGTTTATAGCTTGTAAAACTAAGAATGATTTAACATCTCTCTAAATTGAAGTTTAAGCCCAAAAATAGGTTCAATTAGATAAATTACCTGGCTAAGTCTAAAGATAGTTAAACTATTAACACAAGATATTCTTAAATTTACCAGAATGGAGAAAATGGTATGGCATCAAAATGTCATTCTTTTTCTGATGCCCAGAGAGTTAGCTCAGCAGTGTTTATGGTGTTGTACACCATAAACACTTAGTCATACCTCATTGAGAAGGTCTAACTTTACTCGAGTTCTAACAGCAGTATTACAGTGCAAATGGGAGTTCTTGTAAATTCAGTAGCTTTTTAATTGGCTGCAGTCTATTGGAGCTTCAACAATATTTTGTAAAGAGAAGCGTACAATCTTTGGGATTTCTGGCTTGAACCACGATCAGCTGCTCATGTGCAGCATGAAGAAATTGCTGTCAGTGTCTGAAGAATAATGGCAGTAAATGCTGACAGTTTCTCTCTCATGACTATCACAAAACTTTTGCTCTGAAAATACTAGGCTAGGGGGTGAGGGTGAGGGGGAGGGGGAGGAGGGAAATGAGAGTTGGAGTCTATGCTCTCTCAATTTCAGGAGAATCAGAGGTAAAGTCAGTGAAACACACAAGTTTCTGAAGGGGCTTAAAAGGTAGATATTAAGAAAGGTTGTTTCCATTGTCTGGGAAATTTAGAACACAAGGGCATTGGCTCTGGATAAGGATTTGATCACTTAGGACTGAAATAAGGGGTAACTTCTTCATTCAGAGTGTTGTAAATTTTTCAAATTCTCATCCCAGACGATTGTGAATTCAATTGTTACTTATATTTGGACTGGGATAAACAGACTTTTGGTCTCTCAAGCGAGTGAGACATGTCAAGAACAAGTGGGAAATGGTATTGAAGCCCTGAAGTACTGAGTTGCAGAGCAGGGTTGATAGGCAATGTGGTTTACTCCTACTCCCAACCCATCATATTCATATGGAGCTCATCCTCTCCAATGTAGAAGTGGCATCCAACTCCATGAGCACACCAGTTGACCCAACCATGGTTGTCAGATGTGACATCATGTCTCAGCTGCGATTGTAGGATAAACGAATTTCTTCTGTGTGAGAGGTCTACTTTTTCGAGTAGAACGTCAGACTCGAGTTGTAATATCTCTACTTGTTGCCATACTAAATCAAACTACTGGCTTTGGATGCCATGGTTTAAAGGGTATGCTGGTTTACATAGCTGGCAGCAATCTGTGCTCCAGCAGATTACTTATGTGACAATACTGTGCCTTTTAAGCGACAAATTGTCCTGTTTTTTTTTGGACGGGGTGGTGACATCATGCTGCTGACATGTTTGCTTCAGAAGCAGGAGGTAAATAGCTTTGAACTCCCTGAGTGTATTGTTTTTAATTAGAAGAAACATGAGTGGTGGAGTCAGGCTCACCTCGGGTTTTATTTTTACTTTCAGTTGAGGTTTTGGAGTTGAAGCTGATAGTTTTAGCTCTCTCTCTGCTGCAGCAAAAAGCTTGTGTTCTCCCTGTGCTGCTAGATTGTTTCTTTTGGTGTTTCTTTCTCCTGGATTGTAGAGGAGATAACATCTGAAAATCTGTTTTGCTGAATTTGCCTTTGCCAAGGGTGTGTTTATGTAATGCTGCTATGTTGGAACAGTTGATGATTAGTCGTTAAATAATATATTATTTCATTAGGTATTTCATTGGAATTAAACTTGCGCCAATTTTTTGTCATTGTTTGTATTCAACTATGTTGTAAGTTTGAGTGCCCAAATATTTAGTGCTGCGATATTTCATGTGGTCAGCTGGGTTTCAAATCAAAGTCACAAACAAGGTGTTAAATGGATAGCCCTTGTTTTCCAACAACAAGTCCATGAAGAAGCTGACTGAAATAATGAGGGAACAATGGAGTGGTGCAGCACTGAATGGTGAACTGGAAGGTATTACTGATATTGCCTTTACCAGCCTGGAGAAACTCCAATGAAAAGAAAACTAGGGCCATGATCATCTTCACAGCACTGTCCTTTTCTTGCTGAGGTTGAAGGTCCACTTTCAGATCTAGCAGAGTTCAGTCAGCACTACTTGCATAAAGTCATTGACACACTGCTCCTAAGTTCATTGGAGGTTAAGTGAAATGCACTTGAAAGATTCAGGCACCAATATTTAGCCATCTTTAATGCTGACAGATGCATGTTCATCTGTGTGCTTTTAAGGGTTGGTATTCATTGGAGTAGTAAGGTTGAAAATAACAGCACTGCTGGCAATGTCAAATCAGTTTTACATGCTGATGGACATCAAGGTCTACCAAATCTGTAGACATCTGACAATTTCCAACCGTTCTCGAGAAGAAAGCATTCAGAGTTGCTGCAGAGCAAGTGTGAACCTGCACTGCAGAAAATATTTTCGTACTGCAAGTTATCTCTAGACCAGAAACTAAGTATTACAAAACCCAGTACTGCACTTACTTTCTTCTGAAACATGTGAACTACTTAACCCAAGATACACCTTACAAATTCCATAAAGTGATTGCAGTGGTCATTTATTAATTGCTTTTATCTTAGAAACATCATGAACAGGGGTGGGGAACAGGAACTGGGTGAGTTATTGGACCAGAAACCAGCCCCAGTTATGAAACACCTTATACGTTCAGATTTTTGAGTGGGGAAATCTTTATTGCTCTATGTTGGGTCTCCTATCCACATAGAGACAGTAGGGAACAGGAGCAAAGGCAAGTCAGACATAGTATTAGTCATATTTAGATTAACACAGTGGCCATGACTTACATGACTGGTTGTCTGAGGGGTGGATCTAAGTATTGGACCAGAGCTTTCCACTAAAGAGGTAAACAAGATGTCACAGGAGAACCAGAGACCTGGTACCAAGGGGAAGGCAGCACATAGCTTCATTGATGCTGACTTGTATCTAATGCTGGAGTCCATGAGAGGAGAAGGTAGTCCTCTTCTTGGAGGACAGCAGGAAGAGGCCACCTCATAATGCAGCAGGGCTATTTCTCTGTCCAGCATCATTTCACTCCGTCTCATCCTCCTGTTTCACCTCCTGTTTCTGCTCCTCACCCAATGAGCCGTCACTTTCCAGGGTCTCATTGCCCTCAAGGTTAATTTTTTTTGGAGAACTGAAATTGAGGTACAATAGACCATTACAATGACAGAGACACTCATGACACCAGACCAGCGCCTGATTGACCACAGGCCCCGTGACTCGACCCAGGACAGTTCCCCTTAGACTTCCAAACATGGCCATTTGGTTGCTCCACATCCTGTTGATGTGATACTGATATAGCATGATATCATACACCAACATATCTCTACAGCTGATCTAATGTTGATCTTGCTTTTTGTGCACCTTCTTTGCAGCCGTAACTCTGCATTCCTCACTCTGTTCTATCACCCTATGGTCTTTCTATGGTGTGATCTATTTGTACTACATGCAAAGCAAAAAATTTCACTGTATCCAGGTACATGTGACAATAATAAATCAGATCATTGCTGGAAACCATGACATGGAAACATAGGAGCAGGAATAGGTCATTTGACCCTTTGAGCCTACTCTGTCTTTCAATATGATCATGGCTAATCATCAAACTCAGTACCCTGATCCTGCTTTCACCCCATCCCTTTCTATCGCTTTAGCCCTCAGATTAATATCTAATTCCCCCTTGAAAACATTTAATGTTTTGGCCTCAACCATTTTCTGTGGTAGAGAATTCCATAGGCTCATCACTGTATGGGTGAAGAAATTTCTCCTCATCTCAGTCATATTGGCTCAGTGGTTAGCACTGCTGCCTCACAGCGCCAGGGACCCGGGTTCGATCCCACCCTCGGGCGACTGTCTGTGTGGAGTTTGCACATTCTCCCCGTGTCTGCGTGGGCTTCCTCTGGGTGCTCCAGTTTCCTCCCACAGTCCAAAGATGTGCAGGTTAGGTGGATTGGCCTTGCTAAATTACCCGTAGTGTTTAGGGATGTGTAGATTAGGGGGATGGATCTGGGTGGGATGCTCCGAGGGTTGGTGTGGGCTTGTTGGGCCAAAGGGCCTGTTTCCACACTGTACAGATTCTAAGAAACATAAATGACCTACCCCATATCCTTACACTATGATCCCTGGTTCAGGACTCACTGGTCATCAGGAACATCCTTCCTACTTTTACCCTCTTTGGTCCTATTAAAATTTTACAGGTTTCCATAAGATTGCTTCTCAATCTTTTAAACTCCAGTGAATATAATCCTAACTGATCAGTCTCACCATCCTAGGAATCAGTCTGGTAATCAGTCTTTGTTGCACTCACTCCATAGCCAGAACATCCTCCCTCAGATAAAGAGATGAAAAATGCACACAGTACGCCAGGTGTGGTCTCACCAAGGCTATGTACAAATGCAGAAAGACATCCCTGCCCCTGTACTCAAATCTCTCCTTAAAGAAGGCCAACAGACCAATTGCCTTCTTCACCACCTACTGCACTTGTATATGACTAGCGTACAAGGAAACTAGGTTTCAATTTCACAAGCTATCGCCATTCAGATAATAAACTACTTTCCTCTTTTTGCTGCCAAAGTGAAAAACCTCATAATTATCCAAATGATACTGCATCTGCCATGCATTTGTCCACTCAATTGTCAAAAATCACACTGAAGCATCTCTACATCCTCTGAACAGTTCACCTTCCCACCCAGCTTTGGATCATCTGCAAATTTGGAGTTATTACATTCACTTCCTTCATTTAAATCATTAACATATATTCTTAATAGCCGAGTCCATGAACTTATTCCTATGGTACCCTACTAATCAGTAGCTGCCACTAAGAAAACTGACCCATTTATTCCTACTCAGTTTCCTGTCTGCCAGCCAGTTCTCTATCTATGTCAGGACATTACTCCCAGTCTTATGCACCTCAAGTTTACATGCTACATGACAAATGGCCTGGCTTTCACTTTGCACTGAAAACCAAGGTAAGACAGATTGTGACCCTTTAAGCTCTGAATGAAGCAGCAAAGTACAAAAATGATAGACAAGACAAAGAATCTGTGTTCTTACAAGTAGCTGCAAAGTGTGTGAGCACTGAGAAAGCAATCCAAGGTCCCGGAGATGCATTCTGTCCTGATGCATGAGATAGATGCCTGTCTCTGGATGTAAAGTATCCTGACTCTGGCATCACAATGAATGCATCGATGAACACCAAATTCAATACCAAAATGCTGAATTGCATTGTTAGTTAGTTGGAAACATATAGTGATGGTGTGATAAGGATGGTGCCTTGCCAATACCAGCCTCTGTGGTTTGAGTGCACAGACAGTCACTGGTCCTGGAGAATGTCCTGAGATTTTTTTTTCTTTGTTCACTCATGAGGCGTGGGAATCACTGAATGGTCAGTACTTTTGCCCATTCCCAGTTATCCCTGAGAAGGTGATGGCAAGCTGTCTTGTAGAAAACCTGCAGTCCACGTGCCATAGGTTGACCTACAATGCCCTTAAGGAGGGAATTCCAGGATTTTGACCCAGTGACAGTGAAGGAATGGCAATATATTTCCACGTCAGGATAGGGAGTGGTTTGGAAGGGAACTCACAGATGGTGGTGTTCATATGTATCTGCTGTTTTTGCCCTTCTAGATGGAAGTTGTCATGGTATGGAAAATGCTAGCTGAGGATGTTTGGTAAATTTCTGCAGTGCAACTTGTAGATGGTACCCACTGCTGCTAATGAGCATTGATAGTAGAGACAGCGAATGCTTGTGGATGTGATGCCAATCAAGAGAGTTGCTTTGTCCCGGGCGGTATCAAGTTTCTTGTGTGTTGTTGGAGCTGTGATCATCCAGGCAAGTGGGAGTATTCTATCACACTCCTGATTTGTGCCTTGTAGCTGGTGGACAAGCTCTGGACAGTCAGGAAGGGAGTTACTCAGCACAGTATTCCTAATTTCTGATCTTCTCTTGTAGCCATTGTGTTTATGCAGTCAGTCCAGAGGGTTTCTGGTCAATGATAACCTCCAGGATATTGTTAGTGGGGGAATTCAGTGATGATGATAGTTAGATTGACTCCTACTGGAGACGGTCATTGTCTGGCATTTACGTGGAACAAATCTTACTTGCCACTTGTCAGCCCAAGCCTGGATATTATCCAGACTTTGTTGCATCCAGACTGCTTCTGTATCTCAAGAATCATGAGTGGTGTTTACCATTATGTAATCATCAGCAAACATGCCCAGTTCTGAACTTATGATGGAAGGAAAGTCATTGATGAAGCAGTTGAAATGGTTGGACACTACCCTGAGGAACTCCAGCAGAGATGTCCTGGAGGTGAGATGACTGACCTCCAACAACCACAACCATCTTTCTATGTGCTAGGTAAGACTTCAACTAGCACAGAGTTTGTCACCTCCTTGCCCTTGATTCCAGTTTTGCAAGGGAATGCTGGCTAGGATGGATGCTCTAATATGATATTGGTGAGCTGCAGCCACCAGGTGACTGACTCTGATTTTCAAGTCAAGAATTGGCATTTTCTTGTTTCTCATTGGCACCTGGGAAAAATAGCAAACTGTATATATCTAATGATGAGATTCAGTAATAATGAATTGTTCATGCGTGGGAATACACCTCTTGCCACTCACTAGCTAGATTTGCTTCCAGGCATTAAAACCTTACGTGGAAATTACACTTTTTTTTTAAAAAAGTCAACAGTGAGAATATCACTTTTCCACTTTCCTACCATGGTCCACATCACTTAGTGACTGGGAAAAATCTGCCCTATGTCTTAGTCCTCTGCAAAGTTTGCCTAAAACGGTCGCAAAGAATAATGCAGGAAATTTCAACCCAGGAACCTTGTCAGCTTTCTTCTTTGAAAAATCTGAGGGGAGCAAAAAGTTATCAGTCATCCATTTTCCAAAGATTTTGGCATCTGAGTTAATATGAAATGGGTTGGAGAAAAATACGATATCTGAAGTGCCTTGCACATTCCCTTGAGAAAGTACTTGCTAACATAAAACATGTTCATTCCCTGTATGACTGCATGGCTGATTGGGATACAATTTAAATGGAATGTTATATGGCATTGGGTCACCAACTCATGTGATATGCCATACTCAGATATGTTAATTCATGCAGACAAGGTTATGTTCATAGCTTTTCCTTTGAATTTGGTTTGTTATTCAAATGGATGTAAAATATTAATCTGAAATATTATTTCAAAGGCTTCTCTGTTGCAATATCTGAGATTTTTGGAAACGGAATTTTCTAAAAGTAAACGTTGAATAAAAATGATTAATGGTCCCTGACACAATAACATAAATTGCTCTTCATGAATTTCTGCTGATTATTTTTGTGTATTCTAATGCTAAACTGAAAATTAGCATTGCAAAGAAGCCGAGATAGAGAGGTGAAAATGCTGATATGTAGAATGATTTTCTTTATTGCACACAATAGAACATTGATAATACAGTATTGCATTGCATCCCACATCATTCCCTTCCTCTGAAAATGCACTCATTGGAAAGGAAGACAAAGCTCAATGCTCTGGTTATCTGCATGATATTATTCACATTGTACAATACACCTAATTATGTTTAGATCTGAGGCCACAATAGCAAATATAGTAATAGAATAACTTATAATAGTAAGTGAAATTTCTCTGCCCTTCAGGAGATTTGGAGGTGAAACCAAAAGCATCAGTTCTAATAGACTGTGCAGTAAGTAGACCAATATTGGCTTATCAGATCCAGGGCAGATGTCTGGAATCAGAAGCAATAGACCATGCAGCCTAACAACTCGAAAATATTTTTCACCACAATTTTTGTAGAAGCATAGAATCCCTACAGTGTGGAAACAGGCCAATTGGCCCAACAAGTCCACACATCCCAACAGCATCCCACCCAGATCTATCCCCCTACACCTTCCCTGTAACCCTACATTTCCCATAGCTAATCCACCTAACTTGCGCAGCCCTGGACACTGGGGGCTACTTAGCATGACCAATCCACCTAACCTGCACATCTTTGGACTGTGGGAGGAAACTGGAGCACCTGGAGGAAACCCACGCAGACACTGGGAGAATATGCAAACGCCATCCAGACAGTCGCCCGAGGGTGGAATCGAACCTAGGTCCCTGGCGCTGAGGCAACAGGGCTAACCACTGAGCCACCGTGCTGCCCGTATTTTATTCTAAAGCCACTGTAAAACAGAGTAACATGTGGCCCTGAGTCAGCTCCATTTTATTCAATCCAATAACTGGCATCATCCTTTTGATGTGACACTTACTCAGTGCTTAAATGGCAATTGCATCTGAAGGATATTTTAGACCATAGATCGTAGATTTTGTTGGACATGTATTCAGAACTGTAATAAATGCGATTTACTGTAGAGGTATATTTACAAATTCAGAACAAAACATAAGTCAGTCACTTAAAATTAGTTGGCAAGGACACTTTAACTGCTCTTTTAATTCATTATATCAAGTCAGGTCAAATAGATGTCACATGTCACATGGCACAGCACAAAATCTCATCTAATCAAATTAGTTGTGCTAAATTCATAATTTTGTCTGTGAAAGCTATCAAACAGAAGAAAAACAACAGCAGGGTTCTGTAACAGAATAAGCCAACATGAATTTTGTGAATTTGATTCCCATGTCAGTCCTTTTAAAACACTGGGGCTAGAATTTTTACAGGTTTTGACCAATGTTATTGTTCTGATCTCAGCTGGTGTTATTGCTGGACAGGTCAGATCCCAGACTGAAATCTGGTTCTATTCCATTCCATTTTCATATTCCATTTTGGTTTTAATGAAGCGGTTTTTCAGCATGCAATGGTGCGTATTTGTTTTTAACAATGAAACAGAATTTTTTTGCACGAAAACCAAGATTAAATACAATAAACTAAGCTATTTAAATATAAAAGATCTCAAAACATATCGTGGAATTCAATCCCATAAGTCCCAAAAATGTTACTTTACTGTACCCACATCAGAGACAATTCCCTTCACTTTCACATCTATACGGCTTGGTTTGACTATGGCTTCCATTTCTGGTCATGACAATCCCTTCCTAGAGTCTTATGACAACTGTGATTTGACTTTCTCAGCTTCAGACAACCCCTTCAGGATTTTAACTAAACACTTCTGGAGTTGGACTTTTAAACTAAACTCCTTACACTGAGATAACTTATTTCTTAACGATCTTAAACTACCTCAGTTTCCCAAGAGCAACTGTTTGTCACATGCAGCTTCATCCAAAACTTTGAGGAAAACGAACTTTTTTTCCAAGTTATGGGTGTTTCCCCTAAACTTCCCAGGATCCTAAAACAAAATCCAGAATCTTCTATTTGAAGCCCTAATGCACTACACTATTTCCTTTGTCCGCTTGTAAACTCACCCAATGTAAACTTCCCCTTAGTCTCCATGAACTCTCTCTTTAGGACTTGTTTTTTTATTTAAAAATCATGGCTATGAAAATACTTATAAAGTTAATCATTAAATTCGTTCACACACACACACACAAAACCCAAATACTAGTAGGTCAAAGTTCAAAAATCAAAATTTGAAATTAAATGATCTTACATCATGCAACCCAGCTCATAATACCTGAAATAATGAGTAGATTTTTATGTCAAGTATAAATTAATTTCCTGCTATCTTTAATCGTGATTCAAAAATAATTTCATCTGGAGCTGACCTCACACAAAAATGGCAATACATAGATTGAAATAATGAGGATTGCAAATTTCTTCTGCTCTAGGTTCAAAAAGGGTGTTCAAATTGAGCTTACTTTCTTAGGCACACAGGAACAAGCAGACATACTTGGAAATTGTTTGCATATTAAGAATCAGTTAATTTATTAAGAAATTAAGGATCATGTGTTTTAAGTGATTTAAAATCAAGTTATTCACAAGTGGAAGACTAAATATTTCTAAAATTGCTTACGATAAACATATTTTCAGCTGTAGTAATGAAACCTGCACCTTGTTACCATCATCACATACATCAGTGAATATTTCTGAAAGTTAAAATATTGAATTCTCTTATAGTGACAGACTTTTATGACCAAACCTCAGGATACATGCTGAGATAAAATAAAGTTCAAGTATCGATGAGATAACAAGGTGTAGAGCTGGATGAACACAGCAGGCCAAGCAGCATCATAGGAGCAGGAAGGCTGACGTTTCGGGCCGAGACCCTTCTTCAGAAATGGGGGAGGGGAAGGGGATTCTGAAATAAATAGGGAGAGAGGGGGAGGCAGATAGAAGATGGATAGAGGAGAGGATAGGTGGAGAGGAGACAGATTGGTCAAAGAAGCGGAGATGGAGCCAGTAAAGGTGAGTGTAGGTGGGGAAGTAGGGAGGAGATAGGTCAGTCCAGGGAGGACGGACAGGTCAAGGGGGCGGGATGAGGTTAGCAGGCAGGAGGTGGGGGTGGGGCTTGAGGTGGGAGGAGGGGATAGGTGGGAGGAAGAACAGGTTAGGGAGGCGGGGACGAGCTGGACTGGTTTTGGGATGCAGTTGGGGGAGGGGAGATTTTGAAGCTTGTGAAGTCCACATTGATACCATTGGGCTGCAGGGTTCCCAAGCGGAATATGAGTTGCTGTTCCTGCAACCTTCGGGTGGCATCGTTGTGGCACTGCAGGAGGACCAGGATGGACATGTCGTCTGAGGAATGGGAGGGGGAGTTGAAATGGTTCGCGACTGGGAGGTGCAGTTGTTTATTGCAAACAGAGTGGAGGTGTTCTGCAAAGCGGTCCCCGAGCCTCCGCTTGGTTTCCCCGATGTAGAGGAGGCCACAACGGGAACAGCGGATGCAGTATACCACATTAGCAGATGTGCAGGTGAACATCTGCTTGATGTGGAAAGTCTTCTTGGGGCCTGGGATGGGGTGAAGGGGAGGTGTAGGGGCAGGTGTAGCACTTCCTGCGATTGCAGGGAAAAGTGCCGGGTGTGGTGGGGCTGGAGGGGAGTGTGGAGCAGACAAGGGAGTCACGGAGAGGTCCTTCCGGAAGGCAGATAAGGGTGGGGAGGGAAAAATGTCTTTGGTGGTGGGGTCGGATTGCAGATGGCGGAAGTGTCGGAGGATGATGCGTTGGATCCAGAGGTTGGTGGGGTGGTATGAGGACGAGGGGGATTCTGTTTTGGTTGTTATTGCGGGGAGGGTGTGTGACGGATAAGTTGCGGGAAATGCGAGAGACACGGTCGAGGGCGTTCTCGGCCACTGAGGGGGAGGAAGTTGCGGTCCTTGAAAAACGAGGACATCTGAGATGTACAGGAGTGGAATGCCTCATCCTGGGAGCAGATGTGGCGGAAGCGAAGGAATTGGGAATAGGGGATGGCATTTTTGCAGGAAGGTAGGTGGGAGGAGCTGTATTCTAGGTAGCTGTGGGAGTCAGTGGGCTTGAAATGGATATCGGTTTCTAGGTGGCTGCCGGAGATGGAGACAGAGAGGACCAGGAAGGAGAAAGAGGTATTAGAGATGGTCCAGGTGAACTTAAGGTTGGGGTGGAAGGTGTTGGTGAAGTGGATGAACTGTTTGAGCTCCTCATGGGAGCATGAGGCAGCGCCGATACAGTCATCAATGTAACGGAGGAAGAGGTGGGGTTTAGGGCCAGTGTAGCTACAGAAGAGGGATTGTTCCACGTAACCTACAAAGAGGCAGGCATAGCTTGGGCCCATGCGGGTACCCATGGCCACCCCTTTTGTCTGTCGGAAGTGGGAGGAATTGAAAGAGAAGTTATTGAGGGTGAGGACGAGTTCGGCTAAGCGGATGAGGGTGTCAGTGCAGGGGGGCTGGTCGGGCCTGCAGGACAGGAAGAAGCGGAGGGCCTATCCATCACAGGTTTCACTATCCTCATTATGTAGAAAAAAAGTCAATCATGAAAATCTAGTCAACACAATTGAACTTCAAGTACTTAATTCTTGATAAAAAGTCTACTCATAACTTCAAAGGCATTGAATCCTCAAATAACTCTTTGATCTGTCAATCAAATTGTGACCTTGCACTCCCCCTTCCACTATCTGTGACAATAGGCTGTAGAAAGCAATCAAGCATTAATAATGCTGCAACAGCAGCACTCCGAGTTACGTCAACAAATAGCTGTTGAAACTGCTTGAAAAGTCTTTTAATTTTAATTCTAAGATAGAGGTAGCTCTGTTTTGATTTTTAAATGGCGGGCTGTTTTATAGACGTTCATCATCCGTCTCTGAAAATTTCTATCTCTCACACTGTGAAATAAGACCCTTACTGGAACATAAAATAGTCAAAACTCAGCCTGCCTTTACAATGGAAATTTGAGTTGATGCTATTGTTGAGATTGGTCATAGAGTACAGCAGGAATTTTGAAACATCAGCGTTGGTGCAGTGTGGTCAAATAACAATGACAATACTTGTAAACTGTTTTCAAAAATCAGGCATGGAATACAGCATTTTTTTCTCAATATCAAATTAAACATCATTTTCCTCTTTTAGGACATGATTCCATTTTTAAAAATCTTTGTGTCATCAATATTGAAGTTATTTGTATTCTTTGTTCCTTTGGTTTGAGTGATGTTTTAATCTAACTTTGATTTTCTGTGTAAAGAAGATGCAATGGTTGTTGTAGGGAAAGAAACAACAAACCTTTTAAAATGCCTACTGCAGTGAGAAATTAAAAGAATTAGATGCTGTGCTGCAAGAAGTGACTAACTTACTGGCATATGAAATTTGTTGATTAGCAAACTTAAAACTTTGCCATGAAAATGTATCAAATGATCTTTTTGAAGTTCTCCATAGAGCAGCTAGATAATCCCTCAGAGACATATTGTGCAAAAAGATGAACCAATGGGTTTTTGCATGACAAACAACAGCAGCCCTGATTATCAGTATTGGGAAACAAATCAAATGAACAGGTAGAAAATGTAGAAGATTGACAGCTTGACGGGAAATATATGTCTCAATCTAACCTGTAAACATTGAGCAGCTCACAGACTAGGATTTATCAACAAACAAAAAGGTATAGGGATAAGTACAAATCCTAGCTGGAAATCTGAGTTTATCAGAATTTAACGCTTAAGCCAAAACTGAGCTTTGGCAGAACTTTCTGATCATACATTCAAGAAATTGAAACTAAACTAAACAACACAAAAACAAAAATGACAGCAAAGCCAAGACTTTTTCTTCTTTTATTTATTTTAAAAATAATAACGTTCAGATTGAACTCCAAATTTGATGAACTGGAATAATCTCAAATCATACTAAAGTGGAATTATACCTATAACCGTAAAAGCCTATTACAATAAAAGGACTCAAAGATAAAATGTATAACGCAATAACAGTATATATAATTTGTTGAATGTGTCAGAAGAGAGGGAGAAAATTTTTAAAAGTCTAATTCTACAAAGGTGACAACTGTACTACAGTAGCATTGCAATCAGAAATTATATACAGTTGCCTTGTGTTCATTTGCTATGCAGTTGATAATCCAGGGCATCGAAAAATCAGAATATACATTGAATCACAGCTGGCCTCACTGGCCCCCAAAATGATTCTAAAATGTTCGAAAATGCAATGCTTTCGAGGCAGAAAACTTTTTTTCATGACTATTGTAAACAAAAAACTCAGTAACAAGACATATTAATACAATTCAACTTCACAGCAAGCAAGGATACCCACCGACTGGGTTTCAAGCAGATTAACCAGGAGACAACCCATGCACCACCCACTAAAGTTCTGCACTCCCCCTGCCTCGAGTAGGTCAAATACCTTTGAAAAAAGGTATATGAAAAAAAAATCAGATTTCCCAAAGGTAATTTCTAAACAATATCAAGAAAATACTGCATTTGCTTGGAAAATTAAAAGAAAGTACGTCGTAGCCAGTGTTTGGATTGTAACCAGGGAGTAGCACTTAAACAGACTCAGACTGGGAACCATCAAATCACCTGCCCAGCACACAAAATAAAAGCAACCCACCTTCCTGTGCATGAATGGCCTAGACAATGCAAATGGACATATAACTCACAGCTGATACCATAAAAACAAAAGTAAAACTAGCCTGAAGCTGCTTCTACTGCAAGGTGATAAAGTCAGAATGATACAATAAAGAACTACTCTCCAGAACTCCATAAATGCTTCAAATGAAAAATGCAAAACTCAGCTTGTTCATGCTGCAGTGAACAACGTGAAGCTGAAGTCAACAGGCAGATATAGGTTTGTATGCACAAACAAAGATCAACATTGCACCCATAGTAGCACTCACCACTGGAAGAGGTTTTTCATCTGCTATCTTTGTGGTTGATGAGTTAATCTACTGTGCCACCAAAAAGATTGCAACCCTGTGTATCAGAAAGAAAAACTTGATTGACTCCATTCTGAAGGAGTCATACCAGACTCAAAACATTAACACTGTTTCTTTCTCCACAGATGCAGCCAGACCTGCCATGTATCTCCAGCATCCTGTGTGCTTGTTACGTATTGACTGGGTTGAGAATGGCTTTGAAAGGACTTTAGAATTGGGCTTTCTCCACTCTTATTGATGGTGGTGCAGAGAAATAGAGTCAGGAGGAAAAATAAGCTTTTGTATAAAACTGAACTTGCATTGGAAGACTAACAGCTAAGTAGTGTTGATAAATTGGTTTACTATTACAACTTGGCATAATTTCACAAGTAGGAAATGCAACAAAAATACTCAGTGTAGATGTCAAAAGTCGATTTTAACACCACCATAAAAACATTTATGGTTTTCAGCCCTTCCAATATTGAAATAGAGATGATGAAAAGTCCTCCCATCACAGAAACCAACAGTTCAAGAAGGAGAAACAAGGTGTAGAGCTGGATGAACACAGCAGGCCAGGCAGCATCAGAGGAGCAGGAAAGCTGATGTTTCGGGTCTGGACCCTTCTTCAGAAATGGGGGAGGGGAAGGGGAGTCTGAAATAAATAGAGAGAAGGGGAGGCAATGCTGAAAGGTGGATAAAGGAGCAGATAGGTGGAGAGAAGACGGACAGGTCAAGGAGGCAGGAATGGAGCCAGTAAAGGGGTGTGTAGGCAGGGAGTTGGGATGGGGGTTGGTGAGTGAGGTGGGAGGAGCGGATAGGTGGGAGAAAAGACGGACAGGTCAAGGAGGCGGGAACGAGCTGGGCTGGTTTGGGATGAGGTCGGGGTTGGGGAGATTTTGAAGCTTGTGAAGTCCACATTGAGACCATTGGGCTGCAGGGTTCCCAAGCGAAATATGAGGTGCTGTTCCTGCAGCCTTTGGTGGCATCGCTGTGGCACTGCAGGAGGCCCAGGATGAACATGTCATCCAAGGAGCGAGAGGGCGAGTTGAAGTGGTTTGCAACTGGAAGGTGCCGTCGTTTGTCAAGAACTTTGGAAATAGTGACCACAATTCGGTTACGTTTACTTTAGCGATGGAAAGGGATAGGTATATACCGCAGGGCAAGAGTTATAGCTGGGGGAAAGGCAATTATGAGGCGATTAGGCAAGATTTAGGATGCAGAGGATGGAGAAGGAAACTGCAGGGGCTGGGCACAATTGAAATGTGGAGCTTGTTCAAGGAACAGCTACTGCATGTCCTTGAGAAGTATGTACCTGTCAGGCAGGGAGGAAGTGGTCGAGCGAGGGAACCGTGGTTTACTAAAGAAGTTGAATCACTTGTCAAGAGGAAGAAGGAGGCTTATGCAGAGATGAGGTGTGAAGGCTCAGTTAGGGCGCTTGAGAGTTACAAGTTAGCCAAGAAAGACCTAAAGAGAGAGCTAAAAAGAGCCAGGAGGTGACATGAGAAGTCTTTAGCAGATAGGATCAAGGAAAACCCTAAATCTTTCTATAGCTATGTCAGGAATAAAAGAATGACTACAGTAAGATTAGGGCCAGTCAAGGACAGTAGTGGGAAGTTGTGCGTGGAATCCGAAGAGATAGGAGAGGCGCTAAGTGAATATTTTTCGTCAGTATTCACACAGGAAAAAGACAATGTAGTCGAGGAGAATACTGAGATACAGGCTATTAGACGAGACGGGATTGAGGTTCATAAGGAGGAGGTGTTAGCAATTCTGGAAGGTGTGTAAATAGATAAGTCCCCTGGGCCGGATGGAATTTATCCTAGGATTCTCTGGGAAGCTAGAGAGGAGATTGCAGGGCCTTTGGCTTTGATCTTTAATTTGTCAATGTCTTCAGGAATAGTGCTAGAAGACTGGAGACGAGCAAATGTTGTCCCCTTGTTCAAGAAGGGGAGTAGAGACAACCCTGGTAATTATAGACCAGTGAGCCTTACTTCGGTTGTGGGTAAAGTGTTGGAAAGGATTATAAGAGATAGGATTTATAATCATCCAGAAAGGAATAATTTGATTAGGGATAGTCAACACAGTTTTGTGAAGGGTAGGTGGTGCCCTCACAAACCTTATTGAGTTCTTTGAGAAGGTGACCAAACAGGTGGATGAGGGTAAAGCGGTTGGTGTGGTGTATATGGATTTCAGTAAAGCATTTGATAAGGCTCCCCATGGTAGGCTATTGCAGAAAATATGGAGGCATGGGATTGAGAGTGATCTAGCGGTTTGGATCAGAAATTGGCTAGCTGTAAGAAGACAGAGGGTGGTGGTTGATGGGAAATATTCATCCTGGAGTTCAGTTACTAGTGGTTTACCTCAAGGATCTGTTTTGGGGCCACTGCTGTTTGTCATTTTTATAAATGACCTGGATGAGGGCGTAGAAGGATGGGTTAGTAAATTTGCGGATGACACCAAAGTTGGTGGAGTTGTGGATAGTGCGGAAGGATGTTGCAGCTTACAGAGGGACATAGATAAGCTGCAGAGCTGGGCTGAGAGGTGGCAAATGGAGTTTAATGCGCAAAAGTGTGAGGTGATTCACTTTGGAAGGAGTAACAGGAATACAGAGTACTGGGCTAATGGTAAGATTCTTGGTAGTGTGGATGAGCAGAGAGATCTCGGTGTCCATGTGCATAGATCACTGAAAGTTGCCACCCAGGTTGATAGCGTTGTTAAGGCGGCGTACGGTATGTTAGGTTTTATTGGTAGAGGGATTGAGTTTCGGAGCCATGAGGTCATGTTGCAACTGTACAAAACTCTGGTGCGGCCGCACTTGGAGTATTGCGTGCAGTTCTGGTCGCCGCATTATAGGAAGGATGTGGAAGCATTGGAAAGGGTGCAGAGGAGATTTACCAGCATGTTGCCTGGTATGGAGGGAAGGTCTTATGAGGAAAGGCTGAGGGACTTGAGGCTGTTTTCGTTAGAGAGAAGAAGGTTAAGAGGTGACTTAATAGAGACATGCAAGATGATCAGAGGATTAGATAGGGTGGACAGTGGGAGCCTTTTTCCTCGGATGGTGATGGCTAGCACGAGGGGACATAGCTTTAAATTGAGGGGTGATAGATATAGGACAGATGTCAGAAATAGGTTCTTTACTCGGGTCGTGGAATGCCCTGCCTGCAAAAGTAGTAGACTCGCCAACTTTAAGGGCATTTAAATGGTCATTGGATAAACATATGGATGATAATGGAATAGTTTAGGTTAGGTGGGCTTCAGATTGGTTTCACAGGTCGGCGCAACATCGAGGGTCGAAGGGCCTGTACTGCGCTGTAATGTTCTATGTTCTAACCGCGCGTAGGTGTTCCACAAAGCGGTCTCCAAGCCTCAGCTTGGATTCTCCGATGTAGAGGAGGCCACATCGGGAACCGCGGATACGATATACCACATTAGCAGTTCAAGAAGGAGTCTGTCTTAATTGACTCAGTGGTCACACCCACATTTCTGAGACAAAAGTTCAAGGATTCAAATACCACTCCAAAGATTTAAGCACATAGTCAAGGTTGATAATCCAATGCAAAACAAAGACATTGTTGACTGTCAGAGAGACATTTCAGAAGAGGAGTTAACCCAACACCCCTTTCACTTGCTGAAATCTCACATCACTATTGGAAAAAGAACAGGGGAAAATTGCTGCTCAGGCCAATCAATTTTCAATCAGGAATGCTACAATTTCAATTTTTTTCAAAATACATTTGCTCAGAATATCCTCTGTACAAAATATCTATTCATTTGATGGGTGGCACTGTGGCTCAGTGGTTAGCACTGCCGCCTCACAGCGCCAGGGACCCAGGTTCGATTCCACCCTCAGGCAACTGTCTGTGTGGAGTTTGCACATTCTCCCAGTGTCTGTGTGGGTTTCCTCCCACAGTCCGAAGATGTGCAGGCTGGGTGGATTGGCTATGCTAAATTGCCCGTAGTGCTCAGGGATGTGTAGAATAGGGGGATAGGTCTGTGTGGGATGCTCTGTGTGTTGGTGTGGACTTGTTGGGCCAAGGGGCCCGTTTCCACACTGTAGGGATTCTATTCTAATACAGTGTTATTAGCTTTTATTGTTCAGTCTGTTGCAAGGTAAAATTGTACATTTGTTGAAAAAGAATCTGCAGACCAGATGTGTCACATTTCATTTTGCAGATTTATTTTTATAATTCCCTGTCCTTTTTTTTTTATCTTGAGCTATTATTATGTCCTCTTTCAGGCAGCAGGGCTGAAAAATTGTCCATGGCTAATGGCTGCTCTAAATGATATCAAGAAAGGCCCATTTTTAACGATTACTACCTTTTACTCCTTATTTCCACCACCCAGAATTCAGAAAATTTGTGCACTTATACAAAAAAAGATTATAATGCGTTTTAGCCAAAAATGGGAAATGTTTTAATTCACATAACAAAACATGGAACGAAAATGTATTCTTCAGCCTATCAAGCATCCTCCTTTCATAAACCAAATAAAAATTTTCCTGACCTCGAATTCTACCCAAAATCCCAAAGTAGGCAACAAACTAAGATAAATGTTTAAAGGAAAAGATATAACAAATTTCTCCCCAAAATTCAAAAAGTCCACACATATCTTTAGGAGATCAACTCAACCCTGTAACTTCACATTCTGATTATCAGGCTTTTTGTTTTTGCTTTATTTTTTCAGTTCACTATTTTCCCCCTTAAAATATGACAGGTCTCTATACATATAGAATCGACCATTTTCTTGGCAATCTTCCAAATATAAAGTACACTATGAATGGGAATAAGAATGGGAAGGGAGTGAGTTGGGACGATAATGCACATATATGGATGTATATCATTATTTAAAACTGACATCTTTTGTTTGTATTTTCAGGCCTGCAGAAACATTTCTGTGCAATAACAACTCAATGGGGGTGGCTTCCCCCCCCCTCCCCCGATACAGATAGCTCAAGTTGGCAGAGCCTCCATGATTCACAGGACCCCATCCAATTTTCACTCTGGAAGGCAGCAGCAGGATAAAGGCAGGTCCACCTCTAACTGATAATCACATCATAGGCAAGCAGGGGGGCAGCTGAGTGCTGAGGGAGAATGAATGGGAGGCCCACCTTGATTCTCTAGAAGTCCATCCACTTGTTACTGGAGTTGAGGCCATTCAGCCTTCAGCCCCACACATCCTCAGTCACTCCCTATGCACCATGAAATCCCCATTTTATCTCCATGTCTTCTCACGCTGCCCATCAACCCTACAAGGCCCTTGCCCAAACTCCGTATTGCCATTTGTTGAATCCATCTCCATAACCACTCACCAAGCACCTACCAAGGGCAAACCTCAGCTGTGTGGAGATGAAAATGTATAGCCTAATACAGGGCTCACTCCTATAAATGTGGAAAAACACAATCATGCATGAATTCCATTCAAAGCTTTAAGTGATTAGTTTATTATAAAACAAGCACCCCTTGTATTCAGCAGCTTCAAACACATCCAATCTTGTAATAGTTTCATTAAATTATCAAACGGTGAACACAGAACATTATGCTAAAGCTAAATATGTATTTCGTAGCTTTTGCAACTCAGCCAAACATTCATAAATCACATGAACATTCCATTGGAAAGGTCAACAAAAAATTCTACTGAAACTGTTGAATAGTGTGTCTTGGTTTCATAACCTACATCAGATGGCTTATCAATACAAGTTCTCTTTGACAGCTGAAGCCTTCAAGTATAAAGGGAAGAGGATGTAAAATAAAACTTTAGATGACTAGACTTAAATAAACCTTAGCTGAAACTTCAAAAGCATTTGCTCCACCAACCCACAACAACCACTCAGCTGTTGGAACAGCCAAAATTGAGACTGTTTGAACTCAATTTGATACTTAAATCACCCTGTAAAGTTTGGCATTTCTACTGTGAATCATGCCATTGCAACCCCTTTCCTTGCCAGCAGAAATAGGATTTGAGAGGAAGGGACTGGATTTCAACTTCTGGGACTTGCTAGCCATTTTATAGGTCCATGGAATCTTCCCAGCTGTGAAGCGCTGTGAATCT
The DNA here is from genome assembly GCF_021869965.1 of Rhincodon typus. NCBI lineage: Eukaryota > Metazoa > Chordata > Chondrichthyes > Orectolobiformes > Rhincodontidae > Rhincodon > Rhincodon typus. The sequence continues at coordinate 32,485,675 of NC_063347.1, forward strand.
AAAATCACAGAATGATTACAGTACAGGTTGAGGTAATTCAACCCGTCAAGTCTGTGCTGGCTCTATACAGGAACAATTCCATTCTTCCCTCTCCATATGATCCTGAAAATATTTACATCTCCTTTCCATGCCATTGCTTTTTGAAGGGCTGCTTCATCTACCTCACAATATACAGAATCAAAAACACGCTTCGTTATTTGAACATTTCTTTATCGTTTTGTGATGTGGAGGTGCCAGTGTTGGACTGGGGTGGACCAAGTCAGAAGTCACATAACACCATTTAATAGTCCAACAGGTTTATTTGAAATCACAAGCTTTTGCAGCGCTGCTCCTTCATCAGATGAAGTGGATGAAAGCACACAGGCACAGAACATGTCGGTGGAGAGATAATAGCAAGATAATTCCAGGTAATTAAGAGCATTAGCAGTTAAGTACAAATAGTGCGACTGGAATATCGATAGGCTGAAAAAACAAGACTTTGCAGATGATCAAAAGTGTTAAACAGTGTCAGTGAAATGTCAACAGCTGAATAACGAGTGAAGGGATGAACTATGAACCAATTAATTGAGGCAGAGAGATAATTACAAAAAAAATCAAAAATAAGTTGGTGCTAAAGAAAAACAAACGGCTGGAATAACATGATAGGTATCAGAGTCACATGACAAGGGTCTAACCAAAGTAATGTCATCTAAAACTGTTCCAACTTATTAAGGCAGAGGGATAATTACAAGTTATCAAGGTGATGGTGTCAAAACAGAACAGTAAGGAAGATTTTACAAGCATAGAATGGGTGTGGTTGGGGTTACATGTAGTGAAACATGACCCCAAGATCATGGTTGAGGCTGTCGTCATGGATACAGAACTTGGCTATCAGTTTCTGCTCAACGATTCTGTGCTGTTGTGTATCTTGAAGGGCTTTTTGGAGGATGCTTACCTGAAGATCGGAGACTGAATGTCCTTGACTGCTGAAGTGCAACTGTTGAGCAGTGTCTGTTCATAGAATCATAGAATCCTTACAGTATGGAAACAGGCCATTTGGCCCAACAGGTCCACACTGTCCCTCCGATGAGCATCCCACCCAGACCCATTCCCCTACCCCTGTATTTCCCATGCCTAACCCACCTAACCTAAACGTCCCTGGGCACTACGGGCAATTTAGCATAGCCAATCCACCTACCCTGCACATCTTTTTAGACTGTGGGAGGAAACCGGAGCATCAAGAGGAAACCCACGCAGACACGGGGAGAACATGCAAACTCCACACAGACAGTCGCCCGAGGTTGGAATCAAACTCGGGTCCCTGGAGCTGTGTTGCAGCAGTGCTAACCACTGAGCCACCTGGCCGCCCAATGTTCTTCCATTGTCGTAACGTCTGCATGGCCTCAGCGCACCCTTTCCTGCAGCCTATGAGGTAGACAATGTTGGACAAGTCACATGAGTATGTACCACATACATGATGGGTGGTGTTTCCACATGTGATGGTAGTATCTATGTCAATGATCTGACATGTCTTGCAAAGGTTGCCATGGCAAAGATGTGTGGTGTGGTCGCTGTTCTCCTGAAGGCTGGGTCATTTGCTGTGAACAATGGTCTGTTTGAGGTTAGGCAGCTGTTTGAAGGCAAGAATTGGAGGCATTGGGATGGCCTTGGCGAGATGTTCGATGACATGTTGAAGGCTACTTCTCAATTGAAATTTATTTTTAAAAACATTTATTTGGCAATTTATCACGTCTTATTGAAGTTTGCCTTGTGGCAACTAAATTGCACATTTCTCTCCCCGTGGACTGAGAGTTGTTTTGGGAAGTCCTGAGGTCATGAAAGATGCCAAAGAATATACATATTCTTTCCCTTTTCTCCTAATTGTGAAAACTGGTTGAGAAAAGTTTCCAGCCACAAAGTGATCAATAAATTGCAGGAATTCATGCAAAACAAAATTAAATGAATTGCTACATTTCACACTAAAACCCTTCCAATGATTAATCGGAAGGAAAACATTTTGGTTGACATTCAAGCCATATAATAGAACTCAAAAGCAAATTTTATTTGACATTTTGACAAGTCTGCCATGTTGGAAATGTGAATATGAAATTGAAACCAACAGAAATGTTGTACTCCACTGGGACAGGATTTCACTGTCCACCACTAAAAGTGGCTCAGCAGCAGCACAGCTGATTGAGCTGGACATAGCTGCTGGACTGGGCCTGCGGCAAATGGTGAGGAAACCAGAGGGAAAAGCATACTTGACCTCATCATTACAAATCTGCCAGCTGCAGATGTATCAGTCAGAATGACCGCTGCACAGTCCTTGTGGAGACAAAGTCCCATTTTCACACTGAGAATGCCCTCAGTGTTCCATGGCACTATCACAGTGCTAAATGGGACAGACTTTGAACACATCTAGCAACTCAAAACTGGACATCCATGAGGCGCTGTGGTCCATCAACAGCAGCAGAATTGCACTCCAACACAATCTGAGACCTCATGACCTGGCACATCCCCAATTCTATCATCACCATCACCATCAAACCAGGGATCAACCCTGGTGCAGGGAAGGGTGCAGGAGGGCATGCCAGGACCAGCACCAGTCACACCTAAAAGTATGCTGTCAACTTGGTGAAGCTATCAAACAGGACTACTTGCACGCCAAACAGCAAAAGTAGCAAATGATGGACAGAGCTAAGCAATCCCACAACCAATGGATCAGATCGAAGTTCTGCACAGTTGCCACACTCAGTCATGAATGATGATGCACAATTAAACAATTCATTGGAGGAGGAGCCTCCTCAATGATGGAGGAGCCCAATACATCAGTGCAAAAGATAAGGCACAAGCATTTGCAGCAACCTTCAGCTGGAAATGCTAAGTTGGACCATCCAATGGATGATCCATCTTGGCTTCCTCCCCTGGTCACCAGTATCATACATAAGATTCTTCAGATAATTCACCTCACTCCACGCAATACCAAGAAACAGTTGGAAACACTGGATACTGCAATGGCTACAGGCCCTGACAACATTCCAGCAATAGTACTGAGAACTTGTGCTCCAGAATTTGTCGCACCCCTAGCCAAGCTGTATTAGTACAGTTACAACACTGGTATCTACACGACAATGTAGAAAATTGCCCAGGTATATCCTTTAGACAAAAAGCAGAACAAATCAAACTCAGCTAATTACCACCCAATCAGTCTACTCTCAATCACCAGAAAAGTGATGGAAGGTGACATCAACAATGCTATCAAGTAGCATCTGCTCAGCAATAACCAGCGCATGACGTCCAGTTTGGATTCTGCCAGGGCTACTCATCTCCTGACCTCATTACAGCCTTGGCTCAAACATGGACAAAAGAGCTGAAAAGTGGTGAGACTGACAGCTCTTGACATCAAAGCCACATCTAACCATGTGTGGCAAAACTGGAATGAATGGGTGTAAGAGAGAAAACACTCTACTGGTTAGAATCATCCCTGAAATGCAGAAGGATCTCTGTGGTTGTTGGAGATCAGTCATTTCAGCTCCAGGACATCTCTGCAGGAGTTCCTCAGTGGAGTGTCCTAGACCCAAACATCTTCAGCTTCAGCAATGACCTCCCCTCCATAAGGTCAAAAGTGGGGATGTTCGCAAATGCTTACACAATGTTCAGCACCATTCGTGACTCCTCAGACACTAAAGCAGTTCATGTTCAAATGCAACAAGATCTGAACAATATCCAGGCTTGGGCTGGCAAGTAACATTCACACCACACAAATGCCAGGCAATCATCATTGCCGATAAGAGACAATCTAACCACCACCCTTCGCAATTCAATGGCGTTGCCATCACTGAATCCCCCACTATCAACATCCTAGGGGTTACCACTAACCAGAAACTCAACTGGGCTCACCAATAAACAAAGTCGTGAAAAGAGCAGGTCAGAGGCTTGGAATACTGCAGCAGGTAACTTAACCTCCTGACTCGCTAAAGCCTGTGCACCAGCTACAAGGCACAAGTCAAGCATGTGATGGAATTCTCCCCACTTGCCTGGATGTGTGCAGCTCTAACAACACCCATGAAGCTTTGTACCATACAGGAAAAAGTAGCTTGCTTTATTGGCACCATATCCACAAACATTCAGTCCCTCCACCACCAACACTCAGTAGCAGCAGTCTGCATTGTCTACATGATGCACTGCAGAAATTCCCCAAAGATCCTTAGACAGCACCTTCAAAAGCCACAAGCACTTCCACAAGGACATGGGAATACCACCATCTGCACAATCCCCTCCATCACTCATCATCCTGACCTGGAAATATATTGCCATTCCTGCACAGTAGCGGTGTCAAAATCCTGGAATTCCCTCCCTAGAGGCATTGTGGGTTAACCTACAGAACTCGGGTTGCAGTCATGCAAAAAGGCAGCTCACCATCACCTTCTCAAGGGCAACTAGGGAGGGGCAATAAAAGCTGGCCAGCCAGCAACGCCCACGTCCCACAAGTGAATACACAAAAATAAAATGTCTTTCTCCTCCCAACTACAGTGCGATCTCATGGCCTAAGCATCAGAATGTTAGTTGTGAAGAGAACACATTCATTTGAAAATGAATTCAATTTCTCACAACATCAGAGCACATCGTGTTGTGACAGAATTAGTGACTATCTGACAATACGTTGTGCGCCACAGTTTTGGATATAAAGAATATTTACTAAACAAGTACTTGGAATCACAGATCAGTTGCAGAAGGAGCCCAAAACAGCCAGGTTTTGCCAGCTCCCTGCAAGAACAATTTAGCGACCCCAATTTCACCTCACCCTCGCCATAGGTCTACTATTTTATTCAGCTTCAAATACATATCCAATTCTCATTTGAAAGCCATGATTACATCTATCACTTCAACCCTTTCAGCCAGCATCAACAGTGCTATTGAGCAGCATCTACTTAGCAATAACTTGCGCATGACATCCAGTTTGGATTCTGCCAAAATCATTTCAACCTTTCAGCCAGCATATTCCAGACTGAAACCAATTGCAGGAGAAACAGCATCTTTGGCTCTTTTATCAATCTGTGCCCTGTAATTCTGATTCTTTCCATCAACATGAACTCTTGCTCTCCATCTGCTCTATCCAGCCCCTTCATGATTTTTAACAAGTTCATCAAATATCCTTTCAACCTGTTCCAAGAAGAGAAATTAACTCAGCTCCTTGTCCCGACTACAGATTATAATAACCCTGGATCACCTATGGATGTACTGTATCAAGTTATTAAATTGGAGTATGTTTTTTAAAAGACGATTGATAAGGCTACAGTTGGAAATCCAATGGCTGCCTGGAGGGAAATGTCAAATACCACAAATGCACCACAGAAACCAAACTGTAATCACTTGTGAATATATCAGACTATGAACACGATGTTAATAAAGAAGAGAAGTCTGGGTGGGAGGCATATTTGTGTTTTCCCCTTTCAAGAGTACACAGGACAGAGTTTAAAAGTGAACTTCAGTCTTGGTCTATGTGCATTATCATCATAGAATCCCTGCAGTGTGGAAACAGGCCCTTTGGCCCAACCAGTCTACACTGACCCTCAGAGCATCCCACCCAGACCCATCGCCCTATAATCCACCAAATCTGCACATCCCTGAACACTATGGGCAACTTAGCATGGCCAATCCACCTAGGCTGCACATCTTTGGACTGTGGGAGGAAACCACAGCGCCCGGAGGAAACCCACACAGACAGTTGCCCGAGGCTGGGATTGAACCCGGGGCCCTGGCGCTGTGAGGCAGCAGTGCTAACCACTGAGCCACTGTGCCACCCCATGATGTAGCCTGATGTCCTAATTTACAGACTGGTGTGCTGTGGAGGTCACAGTTTTGAGAACAGCCATTAAATATCCTTTCATAGCTTACATTGGAGGTGAAGAAAAAGAAAAGTTGCTCTCTCACTCTGAGTACTATCAGCCAGCCACAGTCAAAAGACATCAGGATAAAAGAATTTCAATCAACCTTCAAAGTCAAGACCATTCAACTACTAATGTTAGTGCTAATGGCAAGATCTATTGTATCGGCTACCCTGTTCTACTATCCATTCTTCATGGATGATTCAGGGACTAAGCTGTATATTTTAAACTACTATCATTTTTTAGACTTTGTTCTCATTTCTAAACTATGCATGTGTTGCATTATTTCTTCTTGCATTGAGTAACTAATAAACTCACCCTTTATGGATCAAAAAAGCCTGGTTATATTAGCTTCTATCAAAGCATAAACTCATTTAATCTGAGCAAAAGATATTCACAAATTGGAGGAACTGTTGTAAATTAATCTATTTGCAACCAACTGGGTGAATAAAGGAGGGCTGCCAGTTTATCCCCCACTCACCTGGGAGCTTACAATTTGGACCATTAGAACCATAATAACTTAGTGAACCTTGCCCAGAGTCTGGTCATAATGTTCTTTCGTCTGTATGTTTCTGATATACATGGCACAGAGGAAGGTATACAACTCAGAAGTCCTGATGCACTGACTACCTGGGAATTGCTCACTAAATATAAACTCATGGAGCAATAGCCCTGTATCTGAAACCCTCCTAAAAAGTCTACATCTCTGAGACAGAAATGCAGTCCAGAGAATCCTGACTTACTTACTTGAAGAGTGGTTACCCAGAAATAAGAGGAATTAAAACTTGCTTCTGGGTAAAAATAAAATTGACCCCTTTAACACACCACTGACCCAATCTGGCTCTCCCATCAAACTGAACTCCCTCGACCAAATACCTACTCACACCCAACACTCCATAAATTCAACAGCCCCCAACACCCAACCAATCGGATTCAACCTACTCCCCAACTCTGCATGCCTCACAACCTAACCTGCCTCAACACCTCCTTAAACAAACTTGATTCAACCATCTAAAAGGACTCACCACAACCTGACTTCCCCATCACCTTACTCCTTCACTGAGTTGAATGACAAAATTATCTTCTCTGCGTGGCTTGTCAAAGTGGCTTTGGGCATTTAAATCAAGAAACCTAGCAGTTTCTGTTGTACAAAAGGGGTGAGATTTAGTGTCCAATGTTGCTCATTGACTACATAGAAGGCTCTTAGATCAGGTTATGGTCTGCATTTCCAAAGAGACTGAAATTGAAAGTTTGGGCCAGAAAAGCAGAATGGGGAGGATAAGGAAGAAAGGAGTGGAGTGGCAACCTCGCTGCGATTGACACTCCCTGGAAGGTTTGGCCAAATGAACTTGTATAAGGCATGTCAGCGTTCAACATTAATGACATACATTTTGAAACAATTTTCATCTCGCTTCCCTTTTTCCTTAAAACGTAGCCATTAACTGAAATAAACATATGTGACTGGCGTGACAGATAGAAGGCTGTGGGTTGGATTGGAATACGCTTACTCTAACTATGGGGTACAGACCAAATCCTCTCTGTTGGTTAGTAAACTTCTGTTCTCTTATGGAAGGTACATACTTTGAATACACTGTAGAAAGTTGGGCTTTTAATTAACTCAAGAAAAATCACAATGGAAAGTTAGTGTGAAAAAATAGAGAAAAGACACTGCATGGAAGAAGGGTCAGCTAGGAAACGTAAAACTTGAATATAGAGCAAACTGTTTGTTTGCAGCAAACAGGATTAATATCCGAATAGTTTGAACAGACAAAACTGCAGATACTATTGGCTGAGAATTTGTACAAAATACCAGTGGAAAAAATATAATGCCAAAAATCATTGGTTTGGGCCTACCATCAATAATTAAACCTTTGAACCTCATTCATAAAGGTTTAGTTAAAAATATCACATACTTTGCATCATGGGGTTACTAGATGGACTGAAATAATGATTACAATACTTAATAACCCCTTCAGGGCAGCTGAAATGAGTAATTCAATATGCTTCCAAGTTGAATTTTTAACAAATAAGAGCAATACTGAGTAGGAACGTTTCTTTATGCAGGTGAATTTGAGGTCACTCTCAGGGATTTGGCACTTTTCCCATAAGAACCAAGTCTGAAAGGTCACCTACAGTAGGGACCTTTATGGATTAGCGTGTAAAATTCATGAATACATTAAATATAATTTACATATAAATGAGCTAATATTTCAGCTCTGGAACTTAAATGAGATTTTAAACAGTAGAAACAGAACAAAAAGTCAATGCTTTATTGCAATTGTGAACTACTTAAATATTTTCATAATGCTGTAACAAAAATATGCATTCAAGTCAACCATTATGCAGGAAGAAGTGTGAAATATTTTATAGACACGTCCCATTAATTTAACTGAATGCTACATTCATGCCAGCATTAAATCTATTATGAGGTGATGCAAAATTGATTGATAAGGCAATGCTTTTTCAAATGTTTGTAATTAATGTTGGTAATTGAATCATGACATGTGTTGAATTATGAGTTTGCTATTTGACACTTAAATCATTGTCCTTATTCATTAATCCTTTCCCCAGGTCATTAGGTTTGCTGTGTTTTATCCCTTTAATGCACAAACTACTTTTGGGATATACTACATGTTTAACAGATCAAACTAGGTCGTTAACGATTTCAACATCTCTCATCAGTAGCATAAGGAACATTGCTTTATTTTGATTTCGACCCGCAAATGATTTAAAAAAAAAACCTACCTAGTCTTTTTCTTACAATTTCAGTCTGCAACTTCAATGCAAGTAGAAAATTATTGAGCTTCTAGAGTCTCAAACTCCTTGCCTCCACATCTCAATCTCTTCTCTGGTCCCTTAGTGGTCCTACTCCTCCTTTAACCACATTTTTATCATTTATATGCCTATGGAAGACTTTGGGATTCCCTGTTATGTGAGCTGTCAGTGATTTTTCACATTGCATCTCTCATTTGCTTTTCCACTTCCCTTCTGAATATTTTGTATTCAGCTTGGTTGTCAACAGTATTTTCAACCAGATACTTGTCACAAGCACACATTTTCTTCTTGATCTTATGTTCTATCTTCTTTTTCACATGGGGAACTCTAGATTTATTTGCTTTACTATCCCTTTGAAATGAATAAACCTTGCCTATACTCAAACCATGTCATCTTTAAGGGTAGCCCATTGTTCAGCTACAGCTCTTCCTGCAGACCTTTAGCTCACTGAATCCTGCCCTTCCTTCAGCCATGTCTCTGTTAGTGTCGCACCATCATAATTCCACATGGCAATCTGTATCTGTAACTCAACAATCGTATTGGTTGTATTCTCTGCATTAAGATACGTGCAATGTAACTCTGGTTTGAAACGTTTTAACTTCTCACTTACTGCAACTCTAGCAATGAACGTTTTATTGTCTCTTTTAGTGTAGTCTATCCCAGTACTTTGTGCACCCTGATATTACTCCCTAATACGCTCTGTTGATTCCCACATTCCTGCACAGATGGTTTAAAGCATCCTCAACAGTATTAGAAAAATACCCTGCAACGAATTCAGTTCTGGGTCTATTTAGGTGCAACCAGCCCACTTTGTACAGATGCCATCTCCCAGAGCCAATCCCAGCCTTGGTGTCAGTGTCCCAGGAATCTAAAGCTCTCCCTGCTACATCAATGTCCCAGCCAAGCATACAGCAGTCTTATCTTGCCATTTCTGTACACATGGCACTGTGAATAATCTGTAACTTACTACTTTTGAAGCTGTACTCAACTTTTCTTCTGAGATCTCTAAATTCTGGCTGCAGGACTGCTATACTGTTGGTACCATTGTGGACCACAACCTGGTCTAACTATTCTCCCCAGAAGGATGTTCTGCAGTTGCGCTGACATCCTCAGTGCTGGTACCAAGGAGACAACATACCAAATTGGAATCATTTCTCTTTGATAACATCATCCTCACCAGGTTCTGGAATGGAAAACAGAATCATGAACAGATCTCAAGGGGTTCCTGCACTATCTGCCTGCTTCTTTTGAACTGTCTGGCAATCATCAATTTCCTAATCGTCTGCATTCCCCTACCCTTTAACATGAACCTTTCTGAACATGCTATCCACGTAACTCTCAGCCTTACAGACACACCACTATGCCTTCAGATATTGTTTGAGTTCTGAAATGTGGACAGTAGGTTTCTGTAACTAATGACATTTCTTGGACACATTGGTCTAAATCTTGTGAAGTATCCATGCTTCTCTTCATGTCACATGATGGGCATTCCACATGAACATGCTACCCTGTCATAACTGATGCTTACTTTCGTATTATCAGATATAACCTCAAGATTCATATAACTTTTCAACTCCTGGTTTCCTGCAGGCTGATGAAGATAGAACAAAAAACTTCCTTCCTTAGCAAATTCCTTTCCCCACCAACCTCAGAATGATTTCATGCTGTCCAACTGCATTCCCTCAGGCCACACATGATTCCAAGAAGGAAACGTACTGAAAGGAATCCTTTATTTCTGTTTTGGTCTCCACCCTGTGCTTTTAAGGATTGGCATAACAATGTATACGGACAGATTCCACCCAGACTCTAATGCAGCACGTGTACAAAACAGAATTAATTATAACTTGGTACAATCTTGGTCTACAACTTAAGTGTGAAAAATTAGAACGACAGATGAGGAAGGTAAGCGTTGTCGTTTTGACTCTGGACTTGGGCAATCAGCACCCAATGTGATAGAAGCTGCCACTGACAGTGCAAGCAAGCTGCACTTATTCAGCTATAACCTGCTTATTGAAGTTGATGTGGAGGTTGACTTCAATCAGGGCTACTCAGATCCAGATCTCAATAAAAGGATTTAATTCACAAAGTGAGGTTAGAGTTACTGCTCTTGACATCAAAGCTGCAGTTGATCAAGTGAACGATCTAGAATCCATCGAAAAAAATGAAGTAATGCAAATAGAGAAGCTCCTCAATGGTTGACATCACACATAGTGTAAAGTAAGATGGTTATGTTGGAGGTTAACCACCTTACTCCCAAGGACATTGCTGCAGGAGCTTCTTCAGGAGCATGTCTTAGGCCCAAGCATTTGTAGCTGCTTTAATCAGTGATCTTTCCTTCAGCATGAGGTCAGAGTGGAGATGTTTCCTGATGATTCCAGAATATTCAGCATCATTCCCAAATCTTCAGCCACTGAAATAATCCACACCAGAAACCAGCAAAACCCATAAAACATGCAGGCTTGGCCTGATAAATGACAAATAGCATTCATGCTAGACAAGTACCAGTTAGTGAACATCTTTACCAACAGGAAATTTAACCATCTCTTCTTGACATTCGACAGCATTAGGGGGAGGCAATAGCCCAGTGGTATTATTACTGGACTGTTAATCCAGAGACCCAGGTAATATTCTGGAGACCCGGGTTTGAATCCCGCCATGGCAGACGGTGGAATTTGAATTCAATAAATGTCTGGAATTAAGAGTCTAACGATGACCATGAATCCATTGTTGATTGTCAGGAAAAACCCATCTCATTCACTAACGTCCTTTAGGGAAGGAAACTGCCAACCTTACCTGGTCTGGCCTACATGTGACTCCAGACCCACAGCAATGTGGTTGACTCTTAACTGCCCTCTAGGCAATTAGGGTTGGGCAATAAATACTGCCTAGCCAGCGACACCGTCATCCCATGAATCAATTTTTTTAAAAAAAGTATCAATGAATTCCCCACAGTCAATATCCTGGGGCGTTACCATTGACACAACAAATAAAAAATTAGCCAAAGCCTTCTGAATATACTGACCACAAGAGCAAGTCAGAAGCTGGAATTTCTGCCATAAATAATTCACCTCTCAACTCCCTAAACCTGTCTACCAACTGTAACGTTCATGAAGGACAGTAGTATGATTAAATAGAATCATAGATTCCCTACAGCACAGACAGAGGCCATATGGCCCATCGAGTCCGCACAACCCTCTGAACAGTATCCCACCTTATCCCCACAACCCGCATTTGACATTTCACCTAGCCTGCACATCCCTGAACATTTGTGGCAATTTAACATGGCTAGTTCGCCTAACTTGCACATTTTGGACTATGGGAGGAAACCAGAGCATCCAGCAGAAACCCACGCAGGCACGGGGAGAACATGTAAACTCCACTCAGTCACCCAAGGCAGGAATCAGACCCAGGTACATGGCTAACCACTGAGTCACCATGCTGCCATACCTCGATCAGTTAACTCCAATACACCCAGGAAGCTGTACACTCTCTAAGCATGCAACTTGGAATTATATTGTCATTCCCTCATTGTCAGTGAGTGAAAACCAAGAACTCACTCCCGAAGGCCACTGCGTTTACATCAGATTGTCGAAAGTGATTCAAGAAGGTAGTATACCACCATCTTCAAGGGGAATTAGGAACAGGCATTAAATGTTGGGATATTAGTCAGGCTTTGTTC